>NC_045614.1:180766817-181069847 GCF_009829155.1 Mustela erminea
TATCGCCCTCGCCGCGCAAGGACAACAAGAACCCTGGTTCGGATGCATCTTCTCTCTCTTTATTTCCACAAGTCTACACACTTATATACGCTTACACGACCAATCAGCGAGCAGGGTACAGGAGGGAGCGAATCAGGATGTGCACCTAAACAAACAACTTCTCTAGCAACCAATGCTGTTTACTTCCTCTTTGGGCGTTCCGCTTAGTCTCAGGAGGCAATCCTAACCTGGCAACTAACCAGGCGCCATCTTTTAATGGCGGAGGCCGCCCTGGCCAGGGGCCTGCCTCCGACAGAAGGCACCCAGGAGATGCCATTCTCTCTCTCTCTACCTCTAGGCACCCTGGAATGTATAGGTCTTACCTGCCTACCTTTACGCTAAATTTGTCCTGCCCCACTGTTAACTCAAAATAAACTTGCCTAAAACTGAAATCAATGTGTCTCTTCCCATTAAACTAGAATTTTCTTCAGCATCTATTAGCTCTAACAGTGGACCTATCACTTTGCTGTTTTTGCTGCCATCATACTTTAGCTAAAGCACGCACATTACTCTTCGAAAAATTCAATGGTTTTTTTCAATTTATCTGCCTGTTCCTGTCTTCTATTTGGATCTGAAAACTGGTATATTGATTTGAGAGATTTTAATACATAGCACCTGAATATGTATTTTAATACACATTTTGCCTCCTTAATTGTTTCAGTGATTCTTTGCCTCTTAGGGGATAATGCATACATTTTTAAGCCTGGCATGAACAGTCCTACACAATCCAGGCGTAATTTCCCTAATAGTGCATCCCTTGTCACTATTAAGTGGTTTTGTAGGGGTTTCATGATTATGAAAAACAACTGCCATGTTTGAGCTGAGTGAAAATCTAGTTTTTTCCCCCCAAATTTATGACCCTAAAATTTATAACTTTTGTCTTTAGTTCTCACTTATTCCCACTATTCCTGACAAAAACCTTGCATCTGTTTAATCAATATGCACTTTAGGAGATTAAAAAAAAAATGTGGAGGGGGGAGTAATTACAACATATCCAAGAACGGAATGCCTATTAAAGACCCTTTTAAATTCCACCTCACTCATGCATTCTTTCCAGGCCACCTAATCCCACTCTTTTGACTCTTTTGACTTTATATTGTACTTAATGTCAAAATCTTTTAGTTAGCTTTACAATCTGTTGGGGGTGAATTACTATTTGTTTTTCTATTGATATGGGTTTTTGATTAGATTGCAAAATCCTTTGTGAAAAGAGGATGTTTTGTATCGCTTTGTTTCCCCCCATCTCCTACAATTGCATTGCACTACCATAGTACAGACACCCACTGAAGCCTTCTTTTTTTTAAGATTTTATTTATTTATTTGACAGACAGAGATCAGAGGTAGGCAAAGTGGCAGGCAGAGAGAGAGAGAGAGGAGGAAGCAGGCTCCCTGCTGAGCAGAGAGCCTCATTCGGGGCTCGATCCCAGGACACTGGGCTCATGACCCAAGCCAAAGGCAGAGGCTTTAACACACTGAGCCACCCAGGCGCCCCGCACTGAAGCCTTCTTGATGGGGTTACTGATCCTTTAACTTCATCACTGTGACCCTCTGGTCAATTTTCAGTGCTGGCTACCGATTTGCCCGTTGCACCAAACCTAACCCGACTCTGAAGCCAAAGTCCGTTTTACATTGTCTGAAAGTTCTTACATACTTTTAGCCAGTTTCTTCTTTTCCTATTACCCCAATTGGATGTATAAACAATCTTCTCTTCTTCCTCACCCTGTCCTCCCTCTCCCCTTCTTTAAAAGATTCTGGGGACATAGTAAGCTATTATAGTAAGTATTTATGGCTGACTGGGAACTCTTCTGGTAACATCTGTAGTTTTTCTACTTCACAAATCTGTAGACTTCTATGAAAGTGTGCTCTGACGCAGTGAGTTCAGCGGTGTATCTGGAACTTAACAGGAGTGTCGCTACAACCTCAGAGTGTAGTTTCTAACTCCAGCAGAGGATGTCTGCGTAAAAGCCAAACAGAAGGGCTGTCTGGATAGCTCAAGGAGATTTCGTCAACCCACTGGAAGATGGGGTGACTTCTCTGCCCTACAGTGAGCTACCTTGACGTCCTCTGCTCTTATAGGCACTGCTTCTCTGTATATGAAGTTTAACACACGTTTATCAGGCCAGCCAAAAACCTGCATAGGGAGGAGATAATTCAAAACCCAAAGAACACAGGGCCAGATCAACCGTCTCTGTTATCACAGTCTCAGGCATCCCCAGTGACTAGCCACATTTTTGCATGACTTCATGTGCTGGTTTGTGCCAAAGAAAGACAACAGAAGGGAAAGTCCCGTGTAGACAGCTATGCCAAATGGAAGTGGCGCCACTGCTACCCAGGAGTGGCGGTCCTAGTAAACCAAGGCTGTGAAGACAGCCAACGGGTGGGGCAGCCCAATATAAATATAGATAATATTTGTGGTTTAACTCCCACACAGTTATGCAGAAGACATTATGGATTGGCTTACAATTTGATCTGGTGTTTTTAAAAATACTAAGGCATAAATAAAAACATGACCTAAATGCATAAATAAGGGTCTCTGTCTACCATGTGCTAGAAAAATATGTCAGGGTCTCAGGACTAAAATAAACATGATTTCTACCATGTGCTAAAACTATTAAATTTTTTTTCCAGTTCAAAATTGAGCAAAACATGAGTATTAACTAGGAAAATTAACCTTTTTCTCTCTTCCTATTATAGCTATAGACAAAGACAGGAAAGACGAGCTTTTCTAGGGCTTATACAATGCTTTTAATTGATACTTGAAGCTATTCGAGATAACTCATTATAGAAAACAGACTTCTGTCCTCTGCCCTGTTTGTGGAGGGAATTTGCATAGTGAAGATAATCACCTCAACTTTCCTTTTATTTTTATTCTATAAAATCAGATCACTAGACTTTCTTATTGTTTTGAATAAAAAGAATGTGTAAATGGGGGAAAAAAGAAAAAAATTTTATTTTAACAAACAATATTCAACCAGTTAAATTTGAAGATCTAATTGGCTTTATTAAGTAACTTACTGATAAGGCAGCAGGTAGTGGGAAGCTCCTCCAAAAAGCTATACAAAATGGGAGATTTTTATAGGAAGGAAGATGGGTCAAGAGGTTATTAGCAAAAGAAAAGAAAGAATTGTTACAGTTAAGATCACCTTCCCTGGGGTGGTGGGGTGTCTTACTAGGTGGAGCCCTTCATCTTCCCTGCGGGGGAATAAGAGAGGGCTCAAGTGACAGATTATCTCCTTCTTGCTAAACAGAAAATTCCGGATTGATTGGCTTAAAATTCCACCCCTAGGGAAGTTGAAACTGCAATTAAGTCTTATTTTGCTATCCCAGGGGCAAATGATTCTCTTTCTGCCTGTAACTTTCTTTTTAATGGAACAAATGTTTCCATGGAGAAACAGATTTCAAAATTTTTAAGTTTTATTATTGTTTAAATTATCATGAGGATTTTTTTTTCCAAAAGAGAAACTAAGAGTAAAATGGAATAAATTGAGGGATGAGTCGTAGGTATTACTTAAGTATGGTTTTCTAATAGACTAAAACTAAGGATATCAGTTGGTATTTTTGTTTGTTTTGCTCTGAGGGAGTAAATAAATTCCTTTTCACCAGGGAGAAATTTAAATTGTATATGCAATTTCTCTAAAGCAAAATTACCTTCTTCTACAAAATTTGTCAGTACTTGGACTGTGTGTAGTATGTCCATGATTGTTATTTGCCTAAATTTGTCCTTATATTTAGATCTCTTCTACCTTAAAAAGATACCACTTTTTCTCTGATGTTAACTAGTCTTCACACCTGTATCTTTTCCAGGGCTTGAAACAGCACAGCTTATGTTGGTATTTTCATGTAACTGATTTGTTAATCACCACAAAATTGGTATAGTGAGAAAAGAGCAAGCTTTGCAACTCACACATAAGGGTTCAAATCCAAACCCTATTCTGTAGCTTCAGCTCTATTACATTACGCTTCATTATATTTTATTTAAATATATACGTCATATTGAGACAGAAACTAAAGAGACCTCATGGAATAAACTGCTTTTTTGCTCCTCTTCCTGCTTTTATTTTTACTAGGAACCTGCATCCCCACCCTACACAGGGCTTGTCCTTCAGATAATATATGTCCTTATAAAGTTTAAGGAGCCAACAATTTCTTTGGACTTTTCCGGCACGATAGATAACATCTAAGGAGGGGCTGGATGGGGTCATCAGGAACAATTTCCAAGACTGCTGACTCACCAAGACCCCAGGCTCCACAGCATATGTGACTTAGAATGGACACCTGAACACTCATCTTCATTCCTGGATGCCTGAGAAGACACGTGCCCCAGACCACCATCTTCAGCAAAACCCCCAGCCTCAACAAGGATGAGCCTCATTCTTCTTTCCTTTCCAAAACTCCTAGATACTCCATCTGTTTTATACTCTCTATATATCTACACCCTCTCTGTATCTTCAATAAATTCTGCTCTCAGTTCCTCTCTGCTTGAGTTTGATTTCTATCCCATACGAAGCCAAGGATCCTCTTGGTAGATCCTATGGGACACCCTTCTGGGTCCTTGGACTCAGCCATCCTGCATCAATATTACTTCATTTCTGGGTCACCCAGGTGGCTCAGTTGGTTAAGCATCTGCCTTCAGCACAGGTCACAATCCAAGAACCCTGGGATCAAGTCTGCAGCTGGCTCCTTGCTCAGCAGCCTTTTTATTAATTATTAAATTTTTAAACTTTTTAAATTAACATATAATATATTATTAGCCCCAGGTTTACACTTCACAGCACTCACCATAGCACATACCTTCCCCAATGTCCATAACCCAACCACCCTCTCCCTACCCCTCCAACCCTCAGTTTGTTTTGTGAGTATAATGGCCTTTCTAAATTTAAAAAAAAAAAAAAATGCTTTAATTGTTTATATATGACCCTAGAAAAATAATGACCTAATTTCAGTTTTTACTACAACAGTGAAAACAAAAAAGATATTAGTAGTACCTGGAATATAGCTGATTGAAACTATTCAATAGGAATATGGTCAACCTGGTAGATAATCTTATTAATACAATTCAGAAAGGGAAAGGAAGCTACATGACTAAAGTTTGAAGAGTATAACACCAACAATGAAGCTCTAGTCTAAGAATGCATTCTAGATAGAGTAACCTAGTTTTTATATTATGCAATCTAAATATTAAAGAAAGATCATGCACTTTTTCATCCTTGATTTTTCTACTGGTCTAAGATTCCTTCCTCATTTTTCAAGGAAAAAAAAAAGCAGAGATTAAGATCATGGTTACATAAGCAATGCTTGAGAACTTTGAGAAAAGAAGCACATTTTACACCATTGAGAAGACAATATGAAGCAGTTTAAATGATCTGTATTGACTAAAGAGGCTTGGGTTTGCAATATACTTCACCAAAATAAATTTAGAACCGCAAAATTTAAGCTTCTTAGAACCAAAATTCCATAAGCAAAATATTAGAAATATAGACTTTTCATTCAAGGTGAGAAAGATAATTTTGACTTGCTTTCCCTTTTTTCTTCCTATTTTTCTCTGCTTATAACAGTACCGGTAGTTCTCTACCTTTATGTTTTGAAAATATTATTCCACTGAAGCACACACACAAAAAAGCCACTTGGTAACTATGTTCCTTTGCCATGTATTCAAATAACATGAGGAGAAATATATGAAAATATGGAAAGTGTTTCTAGACTTGCAGAGATAAACGCATTGGAAGAGCATCTACCCAGCAAGAAACCGCCTCTTAAGCTGAACAGATCTTCTAAGAGTACCTGGGGGAATTCATTCTGCTCAGGACTCAGGCATGCTTTCATACCAATTAAGATGATGGACTGTTTATTTAATAAATTTTCTAACTGTAAAAGAAATATATATTATGAAACAACAAATCACTAGGGCATGTTTTTATTATATTATAAAACCCCTTAAAACACTTAGTGACAAAAGGAAATGGCTTTTTGCCATAATTATTTTGAAGTTGTGCTTATTTTCTTTTTCTCGCTGACACACTGGAGTATTTATACTAGACTCGACTTAACCTGAGGGCAATTTATCAGCAGGAAGAGGCTTACGCAACAGTGAATGCAACCTTTAATGGGAAGATATTATCAGCATCATTATTAGCAATATTTACGGTATTACTTCGTGTAATAAATACGTTTATTTCTGAACTGATGTGAGCAAAGAGACTCCCTGCCCTGAGGATCTAGAGGTAGGTTGCTGCTATTCGTTAGAGATCACATTTGTCTGTGGTTGGGCCGCGTCATGCAAATGCTACCTTCTGTATCTGTATCTCTGGTGTAAGTATTTGGTAGCCATTTACTTGACTGAGCTGAACAAAATACCTTGAATGGAACGCGCTATTTCTGAATTAGCCAAACTCATTAAGAATGAGGGCTAATTCTGATTGCTCCTGAACTGCTTCGCTTCAGAGTTCACCATCTGAAGGCGGACCACATGGCTTGCCGTCCAATCCAGGACAATATTGAGAGTGCATAGAGACTTCGTTAATAATTCACCTGAGAGAACTAAAAACCAGACCGCCGCATGCAAACTAGACACCATTGAGGTTACTTCTGTTATGTGGGAAGCAACTTCATTTATACCTGCTTAACCTCCTCCTCTACCAGTTGATCATATGAATACAAATTGGGAACTTTCAGCTGTATTGTTTACTGTTTGTGCAACATAAAGATCTCAAGTTCTCTAAGCCTCTCTTTCCCCATTAAAAAAAAGAAAATTATTTGACAGAGAGAATCACAGTGCGAGAGGGAACACGGGTAGGGGGAGTGGGAGAGGGCAGACCAGCGGGGAAGAGCAGGAAGCCTGATGTAGGGCTCGATTCCCGCACCCTGGGATCATGACCTGAGCCAAAGGCAGATGCTTAACAACTGAACCACCCAGGCGCCCTCTTTTTCCCCATCTTTAAAATAAGCCTAGTAATACGGTGGTTGTTGTATAGAACGGTCTTGACCTGGAAACAGCGTGTACTCTGCTGACAACAGGGATTCTTTTCCTTGAGCGCCTTCAAACTGGAGCTATTGGCGATCTCACTGAGAAAACTAGTTTGTGAAGGTTGCAGTCCTGGCCCTTGTTCGAAAGGTAGGAGCTAAAATCTGGATTGTATTACCATAGGAAATTTTATGTTTGTGTAACATTGAAATAGGAGAGAAATTACAAAGAAGTAAACTCTATCAATGCAAATAAAGCACTGCGGAATTCCCACGGCTTTTCCCCACATGCTTACTGTACGTGTGTTTCCAACATCTGTAGGAAGATGGCCCTCGAAAACGCAGCAAGATAACGGAAGCAAAGGACATATGACTGACTCCTCACCATCAGGACCAGCACTTTGCAGCCCACTGCCAGGGGCTCAGCTTAACGGCACCACCGCAGCCTGCCCTGCTCTTCGTTCCTCATACTCAGAGCTTTGAAAATTCTTTACACGTCGGCAGTTTTGAGTATCTCCTTCTATTTAACGTATGGTTTCCTTGTAGCTCCAGCCTCCAAACTCGCAACTCTAAGGCCATGTACCTTAATGTCCCTTCCCTCCAAAGTAGCTTCAGATTCTTTCTCATTTCCAGCCTTTACGGCTACTTCTCCTACAGCAACAGAAAAATGCATCAGAAGCCATAGCTTGCTTCATGGTTAAGGGCACGACCTCTGGAATCAGATAGACCTGATTGTATCTGAATCTAACATAGTCTATACGGTGATGTGGAAATTTATTTAACTGAAGTCTTAGTTTCTATCTATAAAATGGAGCTGGGTGAAATGCTTCATGATTACATAGAAAATGCATGACTTAACAAAATATGTGTATAGTAATGGGCTCAGAAATATTAGCCATTTTTCTTG
This sequence comes from Mustela erminea, assembly GCF_009829155.1. Classification (NCBI taxonomy): domain Eukaryota; kingdom Metazoa; phylum Chordata; class Mammalia; order Carnivora; family Mustelidae; genus Mustela; species Mustela erminea. The sequence goes on from NC_045614.1 coordinate 180,774,724, forward strand.
TTAACTGCTTTATGCTTCATCCTACAAGTTTCTTTCTCTGCTTAACAAAATGATGCCTACTGTATTTCACATGACCAAAGATTCCATCCATTTTAAGGTGTATCATTACGGTATGTAGCACTAAAGTGAAAAGCACTACTGCTAGCTAATATATGAGACATTATGGATTATAGAACATAACCTAATTTAAAAGATGTTAAAAATATGAATTAAAGAATAAATGAAACAAGATGGGATTGGGAGGGAGACAAACCATAAGTGACTCTTAATCTCACAAAACAAACTAAGGGTTGCTGGGGGGAGGGGGCTTGGGAGAGGGGGGTGGGGTTATGGACACTGGGGAGGGTATGTGCTATGGTGAGTGCTGTGAAATGTGTAAACCTGGCGATTCACAGACCTGTACCCCTGGGGATAAAAATATATTATATGTTTTAAAAAATAAAAAATTTTTAAGAAATGCACATTTTAGAGTCAATAAATCTAAGGCAGACATGGCAATCTATTTTGATACATTAATGGGAATAAAGTAAAATCTCCTTTCTTAAACTCTGACAGGCTAAATCCTTTTAAAATGCAGATTATGATTAGGAAAAATGAATTTCTTAATTAGATTCTAATTTGAGATTGAGTCTTAGATTCTGCATTTTAAAAAAAACTAAAACAAAGTTATTATTTTTTTGAGATTCTGCATTTTTAACAAGCAACCAGGTGACGCTGATGCAACTGGTTTGGGGTCCATGCTTTGAATAACAAAGAACTAGAATTCTGGCATCTTAGCTTAAAGGTTATTTTTTTTTTAAAGATTTTATTTATTTATTTGACAGGCAGAGAGAGAGGAAGGGAAGCAAGCTCCCTGCTGAGCAGAGAGGCAGATGCGGGGCTCAATCCCAGAACCCTGGGATCATGACCTGAGCCGAAGGCAGAGGCTTTAACCCACTGAGCCACCCAGGCGCCCCGTCATTTTCTGAAGACAATGCTTTCAATTAGAATAATTAAAAAAAGTATTTCCAAGCTATTTGTGCCCCATACCAGAAATAACAGCTAGATCACAGCTTCTCTCCTGTCCTTCCTCCTTTTCCACTGTTCATCTCTCTTCCTGTGTCTCTCAGTCTCTGTCTCTGTCTCTCTCTCTCACCCTCTCTCACACACACACACACACATTCACATGTGTGAAAAAACAGTGAACCACTGTTACTTTAGTTAAGAGTTAAACTGTTTTAACAGATCTCTTGATTTGTATCAGGATGCAAATATTTTTCCTTTCTTAAGGATAAAATACTGGGAAGGAACAATGCACAGAGCAGAAAGAAGTTTATTTGAACAGTAACCTTTTGTTTGGTATTCTAACAGAATACTAGGTTTATCCAGAACTAGTACAGCCAGGGTTAGCAAGAGTCCTTAGCATTTGGGGGGGAAGATTTTGCTGATGATGTTTTATTTGACCAACAGATGGCAGTAGTGGTCTCTCTTTCCCTGTTGCTATAATCAGAAAATTGAAAGTTAACTTGCTCATAAGATCCTTCTAAGAGCACTCATCAACTTTTTCTAGGTTCCTTGAGTTCTTGGCTGATTTCAAAATGTTATCTCACTCTTTGAGCACTGGACCACTTAATCACTCTTATAAAATGTAACCCTATTTTCAGGAGACATGCTACCTACCAAATCCATATTTGCCTAATTCAAATGGAAAACCAGGAGACCGTGACTGTCTCATTTCCAATATGCATAATTTTTTATTTTACGCATCTGGATATTTTGGCTACACTAAAAATGCATTTCTTTAAATTAAAAAAGAGAACTCAGATTTTTGAAAATTACTTATGTTTGCAAATGAGCCAGAGTAAATCATTTCACCCACTCCATCAAGATCCAATTTTTAAAGCTATGCAGTTGTACATGTCAAGGATATCCAACGTGTTTCTATCTATAGTGTCTCAGAATATTTGTTTTGTTAGTAAGTTTTGACATGATGTGTATCTGCTGAAGCCTGCTTAATACTCCTTTTTAACAAACCTATGTACTGTTTAGCAGAACTATATTTTAGTATCTTTCTATGGAATTTCAGTAAAAGAGATGCAGAAAAAAATCCCTTGATCCTTAGTGTTCTGTAAAGAGGGTACATGTGAAAAAATTATAATTTGCTTAGCAGTCTTTTTTTTTTTAAATTTTATTTTTAAGTAATCTCTACTAGACCCAATGTGGGGCTCAAACTCATGACCCCAAGATCAAAAGTCACACATTCTCCCACTGAGCCAGTAAGGTGTCCCAATCATTCTAAAATTAGAAACACTAAGCTATGTATTACTGTTTTCTATTAATAGCTACCATTTAACTACCACATGTCCAAGTGTCATAACTTAGAGGTTAAACTTAAATTTAAACTCAGAATATCATTAACACACTTAGGTGAATTTTTATTCTCTCCTATAAGTAATCAAATGAATCTTTATAATTCCCCTTTATACCTTAGCTCCTTGATACCTGATCTAATTCCTTGTCAGAACTCAGAATGTTTCTCTTTCCTACATTTGCCATGGGTTCATTTCAGTCATCTGTTTTCAGGTCACTTTTGCTTTTAGACTTAATTCAGAAAGGCAGATAACAACACAATATTCATACCCGGCAAATGTTTAAAAATAGGTTAATGGAAAAACTAAGTACTCTTCCTTAAGATGTGGCCTGGATAGAATCTTGAAGGGGAGAGTCATTTCTCAGTTAGAAAGCTGGTGGCTCTGAGAACAGTTTAGAGCTGGATCTATCTGAAGACTCAATTGCCAGTTGATGGGGATAGAAAGGTCATTAATTAGAAGCTGTCACTAGAGGTCTCTGTACTCACTCACTGGGCACCTTCTGGCAACACAACTTAACACTGGAACATCTCTTCAAGAATGGATCCTTGGCATATGTGACTTGAATCTAGGAGACTCTAAACTTGTCCTTTCCCTTGTAAGTTTCCTCAAATATGCATTCACACAAAAATCTCATTCTCTTATTTTCTTCTGCAACAAGGTTAGGTGGCCGATTAAGGGGAGTTCATTTGTTTATTAAATTCAAGTAGTCAACAATCCAAAGCTCTATATTTAAGAACACAGTTGACTTTTAGCCAAGATGAGGACCAAGAAAACATGGGAAATCTTCTATTTCTACTTACACATAAAATTGTTAGCTACTAAAAACATTTTTAAAGTATATAGCAAAGAAAAAAGGGGGAGAGTATTTTCACATCAAATTTAATTGCTTTTAAATCAAGAAAAAAGAGATACCAACAGTAAATTGTAATTTATGAAATAACTGCTAAATAAATTTAGATGAGGAACGTCCTCCAAAAACTGTACCTATATTAAATTCCTTTTACGAAGACATCATTTATTATGTATTATCATGTGGTTGTAATCATGTCAAGAAATAAAATATAACTTGCAGTCAATATAAAGTAATGTAAGGGAAAAATAAGTTTCTTCAGCAAAAAATAGCTTTCTACTATTCTCTAACTATTCCTAAGATCTCATCATTCAATTTCTTACTTTTGACTATAGCACTGAGTCCCCTCCAAGAAAATAATGTTTTCAGAAATGTTACTTGTCCCTTGTGTAGCTATCACCTGTGAAGGGTATTAGTATAAACCAGCAACTAATAAGTATTCTCAGAAGAATACTTCTGTATAATAAAAGGAGTAGAATCTTAGAGAAATTATTCATAAGGCAGGTAAGTTTGATTCAGAGAATAACCAAAAAACTAAAGCAGAAGAGGAGTGAACCAATGTGAAGACTTCAGATCTTTGATTCCCAAAATATTTTCCTTGACTCAAAAAGTTTAAATCTTTTGTTTGGTTCATATAGGCCAATAAAGGGAAATTCCATAGAATTTAATTTGTTTGTACTACTAAGGGAACATAGTTACTCTTAAGGACAAATAACAGGAAAAAAAGGACAAATACAGGAGACATTCAACTGAACAGGATAATTGCTGATCTTCAAAGTTTGATTACCAAACTATTTTGCAAAATTTCTATTACAGATACTCACAGATTTTTGGAATTATTGATTTTCTGGAAGTATATTTTGTCTCATGAATTATCTTGATCTTTAGCTGGCTAAAGTCCTTAATTTCTTATAGTATATGCATGTGTGTTTTGTTATAGATTACTGTAGATTGTTTTAATTTTAACATTAGAGGGTAAGAGCTGAATAGTAATTAAAATTTAGGACATATCCATTATAGATAAAATATGAAACATTCATATATCTACTGTTAGGCAACCATATACATCATGTCTTCTCCCCCTATCTCTATGAATTTGAGTCACTTAAAATATACTATAAAGATAGCTATAAAGAAATTCTTGAGTTTTTTTTAAAAAACATATAAGGATATATCTCAAAAAATAAAATCACGTGTGCAAACCCAAATTCTTTAAAATTGAGTAATTATTAAGTAAATAAACACACACACACACACAAACAAACCTCACTGAAATAAGTTGTTAGGAACAAGCTTATTGCAACTTCTTTATTTTTTATTTTACTGGAAAATGAGAGCATGTAGGGTAGGCAGATCTCAGGGTCCTTTACTCTTCTTTGTTGAGTGCTGGTCAACCCTTTTGAGACCTCTGTGGCCCCAGGAAGCCAGGATGCAGAACAAAAGTATAAAGAGTCAGAGAAATGGAAAAAGCCACATGGAATAGTGAGTAGGCTGAGGTGAAATTAAATCTTTCCCTGTCATTTTCTAGTTTTTTTTTTCCCCCGCATTTTGGGATAGGGAAAGTGGTAGAAAGGAGACAAGAAAAATTATAACTCCTTCATCACTGACAGCTAATAGGTGCTTTTATTCTAATTGCCCATAAGCTCATTTAATCTGGAAATATTAAAAGGATTTTCATTTGTTAGGAGAATTCTAAAACTAAATGATTTCAGAAGAGCAGATGGACTTGTATAACAGTTCATGTTATTCGGAAAGGGAGGACCAGAGGGAGGGAAGGGGAGGGGAGGGGGGAGGGGAGGGGGGAGGGAGGAGGGGGAGGGGCAGCAGGAGACGGTCCGGATCCTCGGTGAGTGTGGCGGCTTTCCCTGGAGTTTGTCTTCTCTCAGGCACAACTCTCTAGGACCAGCAGTGTGATTTCACACTCTTTTAAACACACTATTGAAAAGATCCTCTCTGCATCACAAAACAGGTAAAAGCCAACTTAAAGAGCAGTTGAGAGAGTGGTTGAATGATTTATCTCCAAATGTGCTGTGTGAAATTGTGTTGAGATAGGGACTTTTGTTGTGAGAGCATCTTATCAAAGGGCGGCCGGATCAGAAAGTAATTGATTTTTTCTTCTTCAGGGAAAGAAGCTGCCCGCAGCAGGAGCCCAGATTCTTCACCTTTGAGTAGATCACTGTGGCCCTTATTATTTATGCCCATCTAGATCCGGCAAACTTGCCCTAGAGTGAATGTGTAGAAGTGTCTTTTGTTTGCTTTAGCAAAACTGCCTGAAATTGTGGGAATCAGAGCTGAGGGGCTGAGGGCATTCAGTTGATATGAGGAACATGGAGATGGGTCCTCCCTGCCCCTCCCCCATCAACACTGGAAGAAAACTGAGGCAGATGGGACTTGAGGTCTAGTCCTCCCACCATATCAGAAAAGCAAGAAGCATGGGGGAAATTCTGGGTCCACGTGAAGCCTTTCTGAGATCAGCTCACATCCCTGAAACAGCAGGGGCTGGGACCAAAAGTGTTCGTTTTCAGAAAGTTACAGAAAGGTAATTCATGACTGTGAGTCTGGAGCCCACTTGACCTAACATAACTTGCACACATGAACTTCTTTAACAACCGCTGCAGCCTGACACGGGCCTGCCCCTGCCTCTGATGTAGCCTCCTCCACACAAGTTTAGGCAGTGGAATAAAAAGGCTTGGAGGACCCCGGCCCCTCGGTGACAGAGGTGTCCCCACAGACTGTAGACTCAGAGAGCCCATGAGTCCACCTTAGATTGTGTGTCTTAAGGGCCAACACGTTGCCCTGGCCTCTCTGTACCCAGGGGACAGGTTACAAAGGAGAGTGGGACGCTTTCCATAGCAGACAGAGAATGTCTATGTATGTTAACCTAACTAGAAAAAGCTGAATTGTACTTGGGAGCAATAAGAAATGGAACTGAAAGCCCCTGGGACTGGGACGTTTCTGCTTCCAGCTCCGTCTGGAAGTGACGTTGGTCTCACTCTGCCACCTGCGTGAGGCAGTTCCAAGCTTTGTCACACAGGGAGACCGAGCATCATTCTCCCATCTTTAAGACCTAAAAAACAAATTCACAACTCTTCAGGAAGAGCTCTGACTGACCTTGCTTGACTCATCCTTGGATCAGGATTTATCACCCAGGAACACTGACATTCTGGGCCAGCTAACTGTCTCGTGGATGGTTGTCCCATATATTCTAGGATGTTTAGGAGGACTCCTGGGCTCCACCCACTACATATCAATAGCACCCCTAACCCTTATCCCCCACCAAGTTGTGTAAACAAAAATGTCTCTAAAATCACCAAATGGCTTCTCGTGGATAAATCAGTGTCCAATCAGTGTCCCCTGATTGAGAACATTGCTTTAATTAATGTGGCCAGAAATTTAAGGAACAAGACAGAGGATCACAGGGGAAGAGAAGAAAAAATGAAACAAGACAAAACCAGAGAGGGAAACAAATCCTAAGAGACTCTTAATCTTAGGAAACAAACTGACGTTTGCTGGAGGGGGTGGGGCTAGGGGCGCTGGGGTAACTGGGTGATGGACATTAAGGAGGGCTTATGAAGTAATGAGTACTGGGCATTCTATAAGACTGCTGAATCACAGGTCTGTACCCCTGAACCAGAGAATACACCATATGTTCATTAACTGGATTAAAATTAAAATTAAAATTAAAATTAAATTCTCAAGAAATAAACAAAAAAATCCAAACAAAAAGAAATACAAGATCACATTATTATCAGAGCAGAGTGTTGACGTAGGGGAGAGGGAAGATCAAATCCTTGATCTATTGTGAAGTAGGCAGCCACTCCAACTTCAGTCTTCTGCATACCTCAAGCTTCCAGCCCCACTTTCGTCACAGCGGCTTCCTCTGAGCTCCCACACTAATATATTCCCTAGTCTTTGTTGTCATATGGTTATTGCATCACCATGGAAGGCTCTAAAAAATTTAGATGGAGTGAGGCGTAAGAACTAGGACTAGGCAAGAGTTCTCATAATATTTACCCATATTGAAACACGATAACATGCCAATATGAGCAATTTATCTCAAATGTAATATAAGAAAAATCATTAGCCATAATTGGATTTCTGTTTTAATGTTTTCCTTTGATAAAGGGAAGAACAAATGATTCATTCTGGCTCACTGACTTTATAAAATCAAAGGGAATAAAACCTAACCCACCCAAGAAGGCCTCAAAAAATGATCAGAGCATGTGTTTTGTCCTTGAAATTTCTGCTATTCTTTTTTGATTTATAAGCAGTCCGAAGAAGAATCCTATAAATTAAAACATATACTCCTGCATCTTAATTTATTCATACACACCCCAGAGGTAGATTTACAGTCAGTCAAGACCTACTCCATCATAATTAAATTGTACTTGTCAGCTTTTTATTGCTATTCTTGGAGATAAATCCTTATCTTAGAGTTTCCCACAATGATTGTCATCATGGCCTCTTGTTTTTTTCATGGAGAGGGGATTCTGACAGAATCATAACTCCTGGAGATTTTGTATGACTTTACCTTCAGCTTCATCTCTTCATCACAAGACACCATTATTTCATTATCTAAAAATACTCTGATTTTATTTCTTCAAAATTTTCCAGAGGTTTTTTTTTTTTCTCATTCTTTTTCTCTCCCTCCCTCCCATTCATACTTGTGTCCTCCCTTCCAAGAAATAAAAATAGATGTTATTTAAAACCTTAATTTTTCTTGACCTTGTTTATAATCCTACAACTTCCTATTCTATGTTGTTTGATGGAAGTTTGCCCCATCTTGCTTATTTGAAAGTAATAAATATTCTTGCTGTAAATGTGATGGTATCTGATGAGAAAAAGCATCCTAATATGCCCTCCACGAGAGTAAAATTACATATGCAGTCCTTTCTTTCTCTTCTTTTCAAATTTAATTTAGATATAATTTCCCAGAGACTCTCATGCAAGAATCATCAAATAAGCCTAATTCCAAATAACCTCATATTCATAGATCCCATGAAGTAGGACTTCAACATATCTTTTGCAGGGGGTAGGGGGAGGTTAGGGAGGACCATTTAACCCATGACAAATGCTATCTCATGCTGACAAATTAGTACAGTCTTTCTATAAATCACCTTAACAATATTCTTTCTGCTACTAATTTCTTGTGGGAATCCACCTTGAGGAAAATAGAAATGTAAATTGCAGCTATATACAAAAATGTTATTTGCAACATTATTAAAGGGATTGTTTAGAGGAATCTAAAAGTAAAAAATGAGGAACGATTCAGTACTTTTGGTACTTCCCTAGGATGGAATAATATGAAGCCACTAAAAATGATATTTACAGTTTTTAAATGTTCAGCATCATAGAGAAGCCAGGAAATACTAACAAAGAGCAATTAGGTTTCATTTTATACTTGAAATTAGCCCCGAATCAAAGAAAACAAATACATGGTGTCAAAATCAAAGCACTTTCGGTGAATAAAGGAGGAAATGAGCATTCTTCTACACTGACAAGGAGAATGTCAAGACTGAAGAGCTTCATGGAAAGACCTTTGGAGATACATGTTGAGCTTTAGAAACATTCTTGTCTTTGGTTTACCAGTTCCATTTCTAGAATTTACTTTATAGAAATCATCTTAGGTACACACAAAAAGTTATTCATGAAACTATTTACTGGAGCTAATTATAGTGAAAAATTATGAGCAATCTAAATACTTAATAGCAGGAAACAGGATAAATAAGTAATAAGATATCCAGATAACAAATACTATGTATTTAATAACAGGGGAAGATGTGAGACATACTGTTTAGAGAGAGAAAAAAACAGATTACAAAATAACATTTGGAATACCATCTCACTTGTATAAATGAAAAGCCCACCTATGAGGGTAGAAAAGACTATAAGCTTATCAAGCAAGTATTAAGAGATTGTGGGGTCTGCACAGTGCCCTTGTGGATTAAATCAATAAAACGGCTTTCAAAAATATATAATTTGTTTTCTTGAAATAGTTCGCTGACTCCAAAAGGATCTTGTCACTATCTTAATGTTGGATATATTTGTAGTATTGGAATAAATACTTGAATTATGTTGATAGTAAGAAGTGAGGAGGACCTAGAAGGAAACTTTACTTTCTTCTGTTCTCTAAAAGACACATGAAATTCAGTCAGGAAATGGAAAACCGGATTTTTATAAGTTTAGTTTTCACACATAAAAATATAGAATTATACAATTCTGTCTGGCATAAAAAAAGATTGCTCAGTTGCTAAATACCTGAAAGCTAGAAAAGGACATTTTAGAAAAAAATCAGTCTTTAGTACTGTTAAAAAAAATAAAATTGTGTTTATAATATGTTACTTTAAAAATTGCAAAGTGTTTTGGGCTTGGAGATTACTTGAGTAAAAAGTTGGTTACATGTGAAAAACGTTAGGATATTTTTCTTAGAAATAACCACAAGTTGGGTACTGTGCAATATCATCACAATGTTGGAACTTCTTTTCCTGTTCTGTTGAATTTGTGACTCAATTATTATAATTCCCAATACGCTATACTTTATTTTTATTCTACAGTCTTTTCTGTGTGGTCACGGTTTTAGCATTGCTCTCTCATTCCAAGACACGTGAGTGCCAAACGAACTTCAAGAATTCCTAAGAAGACCATGTTTCACTCTTATTCCCCATTCCTTGCTTTTAACTAATGAGGCCCTTTGTATAAAATCAGGAAGTGGGCTAACTATATTTTAGAACAAGCCAGAGAGGTTTCAGCAGATACATAACAATAGATTTTTAAGCTCACATAGGTTTATCCTATTTCTTCCAACAATTTGTTTGGTGGGCACTTGTGGGACATTTAATGTAGATTGTTCTTTTCTATTTCTCCTTTCATAAAATAAGAGCAAAAGCTGAGCCCTTCTTATCAAGGTTGTTAACACTGATTCCAGGTTTAAATTGTCCAATGGGATTCTTTTGCTCACAAAAGGCTTATCACATTTCTTCCAACAATTTGTTTTATGGCCATTGGTTCCTGGCCAAGTGGGCCTTTTCATGGGCTGCCTCATGACACGGCAGCTTCCAGGGTAAAGCAATCCAAAAGCGAGAGTGGGAGAGAAACATTGCCAGAGTAGAAGCCACAGTCTTTCCATAACTTCATCTCAGAAATGACATCCCATCACTTCTGCCATTTCTTATTCATTAGAAGTAAATCAGTTAGTCTAACCAACACTCAATAAGAAGGAATTACACAGAAGTGTGAATTCTAGGAAGAAAGAATCATTTAGGCCTACGTAAAGCATGGTCCAAAATGTGAGAACACTGTTGGGTGCTGTGCAAAAAAAAAAACACAATAGTCCAGGTAAATCTCTAAGGAGATATTCATGTGGAAGCAGATGTCAGGACATGGAGAGGGGCATGGACAGAATAAGGGGTAACTGGTCACAGAGCTGGCATGGTAAAGGAGGCCACCTGTGTCCAGGTGACTAGAAGAATGCTGAAGGAAATACAAACCCAAGCTCAGGCCTGGAACCTGACATAGAGAGGAGCTGTGACCCCGAAGCCAGGTTGGGGGTCATATGGATCTGCAAGCGTAGCTTGCGTTAAATTCTGGTGCTTCGGTTCAGGAAATGGATAGAAAGGGAGGCATGAGTCCGGGAAGTTTTGTTGGCTTAGCTTTGAGAACTAGGAAAATGGCAGGGCTGAAATGAACCACTGTTTAGTGGTTCTCCAACTCTGCTTGGTATCACAATCACTGGTAACTTGACAAGAATACAATGATCCCGGCCCTGTGTTACTTCAATAAGCCCAGCCTCTGTGTTCCTCTTTAATAGTCTAGCTAATTCTGATACACGCCAAAGTTTGAGAGCCTCTGCCTCGGAAGGACTACTTGCATACCCCAAGGAGTGTGCCATTTACTTATTCATGATAATTAATTCACTAAATTAACAGACTAGCATTACACTCTGACACAGTTCATGGTGAAAATATCAATGTGAATCCTTGTGGGCAGAAATGGAGAAGAAGACGGTTATAAATAAAAGCATTCCAAGGAAAAGGCCTGTGCTTTTATGCTGAAAGAACAAATCGTGGCTGGCACTGATTAATAGATTCTGCTCTCTCAGGCTGACAAAATGCAAAAGAATTTTCTATGCCAGAAATAACAAAATGGACACCAAAGCCAGCATCTGGAAGTTATTCTTAAAGAAATATGGCATTAGCTAAAATTGGACGGGTGGGTCAGTTTCTATTTACCCATTTTACCGGTCCATGCTGACTAAAGGTTCATGCAACTTACACTAAAATCTTCATCCTGTTTTTCTTTCTCTTCCTTATACTTGTCACATGTTTATTTCCAAATATGTCTGAGAAACAGATCGGTGGCAGTCTACAAAGACTTAGATAGCTGTGGACCCCAATTATTCTTTTGACAAGTAGTCTTAATTGAGAGGGATCTTAGTATGGAATAAATCTTCGAACCCAGGGAGATCTGGTTTTAAGTCCAGACGATGCCATTGACCGACTACGAAAACTTAAGCAAATGACTTATCTTCGTTGAAGATCTTTGTGTGTTTATATGCAGTTCACATAATAACTTTGAAAGATATTGTTAGAAGGGATTAGGCAAGATGCTGAGCCTGTAGTAGGTGCCCAGTAAACTGAGCTATTATTACTATTAATGACTGATACTCCATAACTCTGTAAACACTGAAAGCATTAGAACCACAGTTTGCTCAGGATCACATGCAGTGGGTGCCCATTGGGCTGTATTCCTGATTTCCTCTCTTTAAGTAAAAACCATAGTGTAGTAATTCAGAGCAGAGACCCTGGATTCAGCCTACCAAGCTCACATCTAGCTTTGATGTTCACTAGCTATATATGCTTGGATGATTTACTAGACAATTCACTTAACCTCTCTCTGCCTTGCTCTCTTCCTCTGTAAAATGCGGATAATAGGGAGGCAGGAGCCTCAGAGGAATTTGTAAGGATTAAATCAGTGTTTGTAAGGCACTTCCAAGACAAAGCACCATGTGTGTTAATAATCGTTAATCATAATTCTTTTTAAAAAGTCCATTCTCTTAGGAAAAAGAACGGTTCTTTTTATCTTATCAGACCAATTGTGGATGTTGTTCATCAAAGAAAATAATGGCTTGAAGTGTCTTTTTGTGCAGGTTTCCTCTTTTTGATGGGTTGATGATAACATACTGCTCTAGATTTGTTTTCAGGTCTTCCTTGATTATAGGATGCAGCTCTTAGGAGAATGTGCACTGCTCATTGCACGACAGTTACTTTGGGAATTGCAATTAATCGTCTGAGTCAAGAGAGCTCCATTCATAGAATGACTTCGCTGTCAGTAAACTGATTAGTATACCCATGTGATCTGAACACATGAAGGCACTATCCAAAACACCTGACTGGCTCTCAGGAAGTAGCATTCCCTATGTGAACTTTGCTCTGAATTGAAATAATAGGAAAGAGTGATCCAGTTTTATTTTTCTCTCTATGACAGCATAGAGTGGTGGAGTGTTTTGTGCAGTGATTCATCAACATGTATGATTAATGGTAATAGTAAAAATAGAGCAATATTTTCCTATACGTAGGAGAGAATTTCTTATTAACTCACTTTTTCCCTCCATGTTGTTTAATAGAAGTATTTACTTCAAAGATTGCCTTCTTCTTAAAATGAAAACTGTTATACCAGTATTGATGGGGGGAGAAGCTTCTGGGATTAGGAAATTTGTTGTTATGGCCGCTTGGGGGAAAACAAAGCCAGAAACCTCCTCAGGTGAACTCAGGAGTGTGATTTTTTCCTGAGGCTTCTATTATTGATGTTCATTCATTCTCTAGGCTAGAAGACAAGAAATCTATGTCGCCTTGAGAAAATTTCCCATAAAGAATTTGCCCCCCTGCGTGTTTTTGAGCATTTACTTCCTGAAGTTTTAGAAGACTCGCGTGTGACACACAGCCAGTTTATGTTAAATATCAAAGGTTTTGCTGATGGCTGCACAGACCGAGGGATAGGAAGCCACTTTGATTTTATCTCATAGCTATGGCATGAGTACTTCAAATGAACGAGAAGGAAACCATCATGTGTAGAGAGTTGTTTGGATTCCTAGGGAGAAGGCAGTTGTCTACCTGGTGGCTCTCAGTAAGAATTCAGAGGCTTCAGGGGCGCCTGGGTGGCTCAGTTGGTTAAATGCCTGCCTTCAGCTCAGGTCATGATCTCAGGGAAACAGAGCCATGCATCAGAGTCCTTGCTCAGGGGAGTCTGCTTCTCACTCTGTGCTCTCCCTCTCTCTCTCTCAAATAAATAAATAAAATCGTAAACAAACAAACAAACAAACAACCCAGAGGCTTCTTTCCATGAACCCAGTTTCTTGAGGTTGAGAACGTCCTGCAATGTGCAGTGTGAACAAGGCTGAACAGGGACGTTGGTGAACTGTGTGGGACAGGTCAGTCCCTGAGCAGGAACAGCCCCTGGACACCTGCCAGTTGGGGGCACTGCGCCATGGAGAGTGAGGCATGAGCTGGGGCAGGTGGCACCAGGAGGTCACGGAAAAGTGATGACAGGGTGACAGAGGTCAAATACATGGAAAGAGAAGCTCAAGAGAGAGAAGGGGTCGACATGTATTGCACTGTCCAGCTGTGCTGCTTCAGGAAAGTGAAACTATAAAAGCAAAGGGAAGAGCGAGACGAGAAAGTATAGAACAAGGGAAGACAGCTTATCTGGATTCCCCTCCCGAACTGCAGGACCCTGGCCACAGCCCAACTGCATTTTGAGTAAAGACAGTGGATTCTGAATTCTCTGGGGGCACGTGCACAGATTCAAGAGAAAAGCAGAGGGGAAGACTGTTTTTCAAGTAGCAGGAATGACATGTTGGCTGTAGTCATCGATGGCTAGACAGGATTTACAAACCCTCTTGGTGAAGCAGGCTAGATTCATACTTGCCTGATAGGCTTATGATTATACTTAAATATCGTGTAATGTAAATTCAACTTAGTATAAAGTAAGTTGTATTTAGTATAATCATCACTTTTAAACAAATCCCATTTGTTTTAAAATTCAAATAAATTACTTTATTAAAAATGTATGTCTAACATGCCTTGTTTCCTTATTGATACCCTGGATGCGGTTGTTACCAAATTTGCTTAGTGTGACTGAATGTTATGTTAGAGTTTGCATGCATCAAGCAGCATGAACGACTGGCATTTCTTAAACTTCTCAGGAGATGTATTTTGAGGTAGAGCTGCTCAATAATACTAAAAGCTCTGTGGAAAAAAAAATATATATATACTACCTGGTACATTGAGTTCATGGTATAAATTGCCTAGGAAAGACCCTTGTTTGAATTATTTGTAGGTTTCCTTTTAATGATTGATCATATCACTTGCATATTGCAAAAACACCCTTGTAAAATGTATTACATTTACTTTAAAGTCTGTTTTCAAGAGAACATTTTTTGTGACATCACACATGTCTTATTTATGGGAAACATTTTTCTAGTACCTGAAAAAAAGTTGGGAGCAACTGTTTCAATTTTCTCTTGTAGACAATGAAATCTTATCGTTTATTATGTTTCTCCCTTTGCGTGGCTTCTAGAGAACTTTAAGAGGCAAAACCGTGGTTCAGCTACATCGAACTCACCAAATCTTACTGAATGTCTTTCATGTACTAATCTCAACCTCTGGTTTCATTTTTTTCTATCCTCATCTTCTCTTTCTTCTAGTTTCCTCTAATTAAAAAAAGAATTGTTGGCACCTCTAATTCTTCTTTGAAAGTAAGGTAGGCAATAGAAGGAATGGACAGACATCTAGATACGTTTATTAAAGTCTAGGTGGGGCCTTGCATCCTACCTGCAGACATCCCGGTGTAGGGGAAGAGGCTTAGCAGCTCAAAACGGGTCAGATCCACAAGCATTTTGGTTCTTTTCACCAATGATGAAATTTTTGTTATTATTAGCTTATTTTCTTGCTTCAATTTTTGGAGCAAATTTTGTTGCTTTGTGGTCACTAGGACATTGTGCTTCTTTCTAAAGTAAAATTTAGGTGTGTTTTTATTAGAGGACCCCTTGGTTTCATAAGCATTCGTTTGTGGAGGAGTTAAGAAAAAAATAATGCTTCTCTGCCTCCCTCCTCACAATATAATTAAAATGCTACCAATGTGAAGTAAGCTCTCTCTGATCAAACTGCAGCATTTAAATTTCCTAAGGAGATGTGAATTTGACTCATGTCTTCAGTGAAGAAAAGGCAAAGATTCCTGGCCTATAGGACAGAATTTTTAAATTTTTTTTTTTTAAAGATTTTATTTATTAATTTGACAGAGAAAAATTACAAGTAGACGGAGAGGCAGCCAGAGAGAGAGAGAGAGGGAAGCAGGCTCTCTGCTGAGCAGAGAGCCCGATGCGGGACTCGATCCCAGGACTCTGAGATCATGACCTGAGCCGAAGGCAGCGGCTTAACCCACTGAGCCACCCAGGCGCCCCAACAGGACAGAATTTATTGCAATAAAATCTACTGGGTGGTTTTCCGTAACAAATTAAATTAATAATATTGAGTTTAGGTACACATAGTTCAGCAAAAAGAAAGTTTTACTTGACAGTAATAGATTTAATGGTAGAATTACTCTAAGAACCAAACAAAATTAGTTTGCTAACATACTTTTTGTTTCAAGAAAGAAAAACAGAATCTCCATGTGTTCACTTCTCCCCTACAGAGTGCTTTCAGGATACTAAGAAAATATGTACATATGTGTTTCCTATTCTGGCCTAACCCTGAAACTCTATCCTCTTATTTCTAACTATACAGCTTTCTCATTATCAAAATGTCCTGATATTCAAGTCCATATACTTTCCTCTTGACAAGAGACACTGCCTCTCCAATTCCTTGAGGCTTCCTTGGTTGTCCACCATGGAAGACAGGCAAGATGAAACTGCAAACGCAATCACGTTTGGGACAATATTCCCAATGGCTTCATCAACAGATGTGTATTGTAACTCTCAGTCAAGTTTCTTCTCCATGTATTTTACTGCCTTCTGGAATAGAGGGACTTCTCTGATCTGACCATTAACAAGCAGGTAGTGGAGAGCTTAATGAGTAAGTTTTTGTCGAAAGGTCTGAGGAAGCAACTTGACACTTGCACCCTGGTAAGTGTAGGCAGCTCCGTTTTTAATATGGAGTTATAACCACTGACAGAAAAATGCCAGAGAAATAGGAATTGACCAAGGGATTCAGTAAGTCTGGCATGAATTTAAGTTTCATATTTGAAAATATGAAATATGAAAATATTTTTGTGGAGTTATGAAAAAAAATCCTTCTCTGCCCCTCCTCACAATATAATATATAATTATAATTATAATTAATTATATTATATATCATATATTATACATTATATATAATAATTAATTATAATATAATTTAATATAATAGTAATAATAATAACCAAATAAAATGAAGTTCAAAAGTACTGGAAAATCTGTGTCTACATCCATGAAAAGAGGAGTAATCCTGTGGAAAGGAAGAAGAGGAAGTCTGAACTATGCCACCTTTAACAAGTGGTCATGTACAACCATAAAGAAATCAAAGACAAAACTATTCAAAACTTGGACACAGCTATTTTTTGCAAGTATAAAGACATCGGGAATCCATCTTCCCAAAAGCTATGTCCTGCGACAGATATGCAGCATATGTGTCCAGCTCTGCCCTGAGTTTATCCTCCCCTATACAGAGGCAGAGACTGAACAGGACAAATCTAAAACCAGGACAGATGTTAGAACCCTTCTTGATCTGATGGAAAATGGGGTAAGAGAAAACAAGAACAGAGAAGTTACCAAGGGAGGAGTATATACTAGGAAGTTTGGGACAGTACCAGATTTATTTATCTGTTTTCCCTGAGGCCAATCCATCTTCATTAATTCAACAAATATTTATTGAAAGAATACTGTATGTCAGGCACTGTGGTAGGTACTGCTATACAACAGCGAAAAAAACAAGTCTCTCCTCTGATGCAGCTTACGTTCCAGAAGGGGAGACAGACAAGTCACAAATAAATGTTATGAAAAAAAAAAAAAAAAGAAAGCAGAGAGTTAGATAGAAAATGAGACAGTTAAAGTGGGTATAGCAAAAAATTCTCTAGTAAAGTAATTTCTGAGCAGAAATTTGACTCAAAAGGGGACTAAGCCTTGGGGTTATGTGGGGACAAGAGTGTTCTAAGCAGAGAGCTCATTATTGCCAGGACACTATCAGTCTTTCAATAATAACTGAACACAGAGGTTTTATTGTTTGGGTGTTGTTGTTGTTGTTTAAATTTTTGCTTGTTTTTTTTTCCTGTGGGATCAGACATGGCCACACAGTTGATAAGAAAACAAGCAAAACAAAATCCCTGGAAGCCTTGCATATCTACATACCGGTATAGATTGCCAGTCAAAAATACAGTCGATTTATTTTAAAAACGAAATTTCTTGGAGGACAGTTTTATCCATGACACCATTTCATCTCTCTAATCAACCTTTTAAGGCCTGGCATTTCCAAGTGTATGAAGTGATAATATAATTTACAAAGAAGGAAACAACTGGAAAGGAGAAGAACTCTAGCATTTTGCAATATTTCGGGCCGAACATTCCCATTTTCAAAATCTGAATAAAATTCAAATTCTGGATAACAACATTACATAATATCAAAAGTAACTTTCAGCTAATATCTTCATGAGCATTATAAACTCTTTTAGTTGATCCTGGGGAATAGAACCAAGGCACCATTTTATCTCAGCGACAATGAACCTGCAGAAAGCTAAGTCACACTGTATGTGTTACATGGAATCATCTTAAATGCAATCAAGTCAATCCAGAATTTATTTCTGCAACTCATCTGCAGTTCTTATTGAAACCTAACTAGTTTAACGGGATTATCTGCAGGGGGCAATGCATATATTATGGTTTGCACAGTGCATGCCTGGGGATAGGAAGAGGAAACCAAGCAACAGATGTCCCTGTGTCACAACTTATTGACTTTGTATTTCTGTTTCCAGGAAGACTGGTGGCCATGTCTCTTTCAGTCCTGAGTTACAGGGGCTTCCACATTTCAACAAATCAGATATTCATCTGTCAGACTGAGTTGAACCAGATTTCCATGATGTGGAAAAAAATGCTCAAGAGAATTGTAGATAAAGCCATCAAAATTATGTTCCACCTGTGGCCATAGCCAAGCAAAACCTGCCAATTTTATCCCACGGCAGATCTAGTGACAGCTCTCATCACTTGGCTTTGCCTGCTTAGTTCTGCCTTCCTAAATTTCACTCCAAGCTAGGTTTGCTTCAAGACCCTATAGGCTCAAACATCAGGTGAATCCAAATGATGAGAAATTCACTGAAAAGAATCTGAGCCTATTTCACATGCATAATTCACATTTGTAATGGTTTCATTCGAGTGGCTTATTGAATTCTTCTTTTAAATATTTTAGGGTTTTTGTGTATGTATGCCTTGACAAAATGGATTTATCTAACACTACATAAATACTCTGGATAACTATCAAAAGTTGCCTCAAACTGACAAAACTAATTCCCAAAAGCTATAATGTTAAGTATGAGAGAGAATATAAAATTTAAAGCCTGTGAATTTTGGTCTTTAATTTTATCTTTCTAGAGTAAATTTAGAGGTTTACTGTTTTTCCTTCTGTCCCTGATACTATATTAATAACAACAGAAAGGTTAAGACATTTCAGTGTAGTTGTTCTGTAACATATTAGGAGTTATAAGGAGTCCAAATGCTAAGGTTGGAAGAGAAAATTAATTCAAATGCAGAGCTCATTTTCTTAATGCAACTTAATGTTATTTTATGTATATATATTATATATATACACACACATATACTCATACACCATATATATACATATACAGGCACATACATGTATGTGTATACCTATGTGTATATCTATAAAGGTAATATGTAAATATAAACATATACATGTACATGTGTATATGTACATATAGGTATATACATATGTGTGTTACATACCAAACCAAACTGACCTCACAGACACATAATGTATACATGTTTTGTGTGTGTGTGTGTGAGTGTGTGTGAGGTCAGCTTGTTTTGTCATGTGAATTTGAGATAGACATGTTATTAATATTTAATTCCAATTCTATCTTGAACACTAAGCTTGTTATTTACATATCCTAACTGTCCATGGCTTTCTTATTTTGTAAGCCAGAACTAAAGAAATGAAATGCTATTGCAGGGGACTTGGTAACTTTACATAGGCTGATAAATTTGGGTGGGATATTTTACCAGCTATTTTATTACGTATGAAGTGCCTGTTGATTATTCTGCTACTATGAGGCTGACTCTTAAAACTCCAAAGTTGAAAGAAAATCCAAATGTCATTATTTGTTATCTTCAGGTAAGCTTCATCTCTCTAATATTGACAGATGCCATCTTAAACTTTACTAGAACAAGGAAGAAAATAAATAAACACACTCACAGACAGAGATCTTACTGAACTTAAATGAATTTCAGGCAAGAGGCCAACTTGGGAATTGGACTGGAATTGACAATATGTCCCCGATAATGTTAAGAACTAACATTTATTGAGCTCTTACTATGTGCCAGACACTGTTTTAAATGCCGCATCATGTTAATTCATTTAATCCAAATATAAATGCTTATCTCCATTTTATAAATGAAGAAACTAGGGACTAGAGAGGTTATGTAACCTAATGAAGTTTGTCCTCCCAGCAAAAAGAATGGCCTAGATTAAGAATTTAGGGAGTCTGACTTCTAAGTACTATTCCTACTTTCAGGCTAGGTCATCATCTTCTACCAGACTTTAAACCCAAGTTTTTTTTTTTTTCCTGAACTTCTATGATGGTACAGTTTTAGTCAAGCAGTTTGGCATCTTACTCTCCACTGGGTCCAAAGATTCTGTGCAGTATCACTGAAGGCAGATATTTTTTGGTCAGTTCTTATTTTAACGCTTAAATTTTCAAGACCTAGACCACTGACTTGTACATAATAGATGCACACTATGATATTTGTTTGATAACCAGCTACTCCTTATAGTCATGTTTTCTATGAATGAGCTATAGTGTCTGGGTTTTAATCCTGACCTTACAGCTTACTAGACAAACAGCCTTGAACAAGTCTCTTGATCTCCATAAGCCTCAGTTTTCTTATACATAAATTGAAAGCAAATATGATTGTTCTCTAATTTTTTCAAAGATTTTATTTATTTATTTGAGAGAGAGTGGTTGGGGGGGGGGCACAGAGGGAGAGAGAAAGTCCTCAGCGAGGACGCTGAAAAGGGAACGCAAAGTGGGACTTGACCCCAGGACCCTGGGATCATGACTTGAGCCGAAGGCAGAGACTTAACAGACTGAGCCACTCAGGCGCCCCTCTTCTCTAAGATTTAAATGAGATAATAAGGATTTAACATTCTAAGAATTAAATGAAATAATACTTCCAACCACTTAGCACAAGGAAAATAGTTTGATAAATTCCTAACACATACCGTATGATCTGACAATCTCATTTTTATGTATTTACCCAAGAGAAATGAAAACATAAGTCAACACAAAAACCTTACTTAAATAAGTGCTTTATTCATAATAGTTTAAAACTGGGAATAGCTCAAAAGTGAATCAACAGGCAAATAGAATAGAGAAATTATGGCATAATAGAATAGCTCTCATCAGTGAAAGGAATAAGCTATGGATAAAAGGACCGATGTGGATAACACTCAAAACCATGATGTTAAAGCAAAGCATTCATATGGAAAAGCTTGCACATGCTGCAATTCCACGCATGTGAAATTCTAGGAAAAATAAAAATGAGTGGGCACAGCAATCAGACTGGTTGCCGGGGTCTAGGGCTAGGGTTTGGGAGAGAGAGTTAATTACAAATGGGCACAAAGGAATTTTTCGGTGTGATAGAAATAATCTATACCTTAATTTTAGTGGTGGTAACATGGTTATATATATATTTGTCAAAACTTAGAGCTTGATACCCAAACAGATTGACTAGTATGCTATATAAATTAAACCTGAGGTTAAAAAAGACTGTTTAGCAAAGTTCTTAATATATAATATGTACATGAAGTGTATATTCTTAGTTTTCGTTATATTTGGCCTTTCTTTTTAAAAAAATATATAAAGCCTGGTCTAAACTAGAGTATAAAACTGATTTTTTTTTTAAGAACGAGTAGCTATGAAATAAATGGTAATGCTTTTAAAGGCATTTTGTACACTTTCCACAACCACAAATTGACTTCTGACTTGATTTCTTGGGAGTTTAGGGGCTCCTCCCAGGAGTCTTTACTGTATTGAATGGTCTCATTGCCTGACTTTTATCTTCAGATGATGAAGGTGTTTGTTTTCTCAGGCCACACTCCACATTGGTATTCTTCAGAAAATCCTGCTTAATATTTTATTGAAATATGTCTCTTTGCATTCTCTACTTCCTGTTAATGAGATTTTATTGGTTAATTCTCCCCCATCTTTCAGACCTCCTGTATCAATCAGGGACTGGGAAATTGCTCAGAGTGTGCGTACTCTGGGGTGAAGAGCATGACAGACCCATCATCACTATTAGGTCTGAAGCAAAAGGAAGAAATGTTAGATATCAGGGAAGGAACTTAGGGAAGATAGCAAAAGGAGAGAGCAGCCTGATTGGAGAGAGTCTTTGGAAGAATTTCATAGCCAAACTACAATGACCCAGCAAGAAGGGAACTAGGGAGTACACACCTGGTCTCACACTCTTTTCTTCTTGCTGGTGACTTCTTTGCCAGAGGAAAGAGAACCTCTTGGTGCAATCCATACGGATAAACATCCCAGGATACAGGGTACATATGAGGGGAGAGTGGAACTGGAAGGGTAGTGAGAAGATGCCAGTACACCACTCTCAAATACTGAGAAACAGAAAGTCCCTCTTTTCCAAGGATTTTGTCTTTGGTAGATTAATTTCTCCCACTCTTATACTGCACAATTTTGAGACCTTTCATTCTTCTCAATATTTTTCTCTTTCCTCAGATCCCTTTGCCAGTATAAAAATGCAAATCTCTTACCTTGTTGGCCTAGTTGAGGGTTTTTTTTTTTTTTTCACTTTGGTCAAATGGCCTAAACCAAAGTCCACGTTGATCTAGAATATTCTATGAGGCTGGCTGTGGAAGAAACAAGTAGGTTGGCCCTTGAAAAAAAGGCATAGATCTTAGAAGGGGGAGAGTAAGATAAGAGAAGTAAAAATCTATGATACTGAGAGAAATTGGGGCTTCTGGAGAAGCAGGGGAACAGTTTGTCATAGTGGAAAATTTGGGGACTTGGAGTAAACTATCTGGGCTTTGTTCTACCTCAACAAAGATGTACTGCGTGACTTTGTAACAGTTATTTTAACCTATGGGTCCTCAGCTCCCTCAAATAAAAGGAAAATTACCTGTTCTAAAGTTCTAAATAGGGACAGTACGGTGTAGAGATTGAGCATGCGTGTACAAAAGATAGTCTGCTTGGATTTAAATCCTGACTCTGCAACTTAACTAGTTCTGCGACCTTGTGCAAGTTACTTAACTTCTCTGAATCTCAATGATTATCATAACATATCTATCTGCCATATACAAAGTACTTAATAAAGGTGAGTCAGTACTATTCGAGGCCTGGAGGCAAATTACAGTCATTCTAATCCCTCCATCCATCACCAGCAACATAACTTAGATCCCAAATGCTCATCTCGTATTTGGTAAATTAACCTTTAAGGTTTGGCTCTGAACTGTCATCTGCTATAGAGTATTTCTTACAAATAAGATAAAAATCTTCAAATATTCATGTGCTTAACAATGGGAATTTCTTATAAAATGATGGCCTTTAATATGAGAAAAATTATTTCCACCTCTCAGGGTTTGAATGCAGTGTGAGCATTCTATGAGATCTATATTAGCAGTGAAGTATTTCACTTTCATAATGGCATAAAATATTCACAAATGACTTACCATGTGCCTCATCTGCATTTATGATAGAGAAATGTACTTACTACAGAACATGTTTTTCTAACTGAGATGTTAAAGAGCTAAAAAACATAGACAAAGTCAAGAATATATATTTATAACCTTTATTTTAGGATTTTGTTTCCTCTCTGAAATATGGGTCCATTAAAAATAACTGTGTTTTAAAATTTTCTATGACTCATTATATAACCTTTGAAATGCACCTTAGTATTACTTATATAACTGACTATTAACTTGGTTAATTATTAAGTTATTAAAATCTTTAAGTTATTATGTAAATTAATTTTAAGTGACTTGCAAAATTGCTGAACTATTTCCTCTGTATTCTAAACTGAATTATGAATTAAACTGTATTTTATTGAGTTGGTTACATTTGGTTTATTTAGTTAATTAATCAATTAATTAAATCATGATGGAAACAATTCCAACACACTTATCAGGAAGCATGAATAAAATATTTCTAAGTTTCTTCTTTTTTTTTTTTTTAAAGATTTTATTTA
Organism: Mustela erminea; assembly: GCF_009829155.1. Lineage (NCBI taxonomy): Eukaryota > Metazoa > Chordata > Mammalia > Carnivora > Mustelidae > Mustela > Mustela erminea. Next base: position 180,798,383 of record NC_045614.1, read on the forward strand.
TTTATTTGACAGAGAGAGATCACAAGTAGGCAGAGAGGCAGATAGACAGAGAAGTGGGGGGAAGCAGGCTCCCTGCTGAGGAGAGAGCCTGATGTGGGGCTCGATCCCAGGACCCTGGGATCATGACCTGAGCTGAAGGCAGAGGCTTAACCGCTGAGCCACCCAGGTGCCCCCTAAGCTTCTTCTTTAATAAAGAAAAATGACTCTTTCTTGAAAATCTTGTCCTTACATTCCTCTCAAGATATTTAGGGACCAAGAAGATCTTCTTTACACATAACCTTCAACAGGATTGTGAGTAACATGCAAAAATTCATACAATTAGTATTATAATTTATGGAATTATTATTTATTGGTGCAACTTGAATTCTTGGCAGTATTTGTTGTTGTTCATGATTTTTTTTTTTTAAGTTTGACAATGTTAAATTTAACAGTGGGAAGCAACAAGACAAAGTAATGCCATAATTGTCAACTACTAATTTATAGAACAATTTTTTTTCTTAGTAAAATCTAATTTCAAAAGAAATAGTACATATTTGTCCTGAAAAACAGTCTATGGCAACGCTATCTAATGAGCATATCTGGCCATAAATATGTGTGAATTAACAAGTTTGTTTTTTTTGTTTTTCTCTTAACACTCTAGGCACTGGAGTTTATTTTTTGGAAGTCATAATGTTAGTTTAAAGGATTTTTAATGTGGTATTTATAAATATCAATATTGTTTTATTTGTATTGGAAGTTCAGCTAACTTTGCATGTGTTTTCTAAAATATACATTCAAAAATGTATTGGTAAGTTTCCTTAAATGACTACAGATGATCCACACCTGTTTTGCATTTTCTAAAACAAATCCAAAAACAAAACAATAAAACAGTCTTTAGAAAATATTTTGTTTTCTGGGTGCAGAAAAAAAAAGATGCAATTTCAAAGGGAATAATAAGTTAGATAATATGTAAGTTAGAAAATCACTTTATCTTAAAGTAAACTTTATTGAAACTTTTATGGAATTACCATTTCATTTACCATAGCATAACAACTTTGTTAATTATGAGAAAGTAAATTTTTAAGCCAATTTATTTATGAAGTGAGAATAAAAATTCCATTTGTTCATTCATTTATTCATTCAATATGTATTTTTTTAATTTTTAATTTTAATTTTTCTTTTGGAGCACCCACTAAATGGCAGACACTGTGTTAGGCACTGAGGTAAGGAGATGAATGACCTCATCCTTGAAGTGTCCTTGTTTAGTGGGGGAGACAGACAAAAATAATGATAGAATGGTGAAGAGAATGGTAGGGTCATTAGGAATGGGCATTTTTGTGAAGCAAAGGAGTTGAGAACTAAGCGGAATCTTGAAGTATAATCAGGTATATGTAGTCAAAGAAATGAAACCTAGTGTACTTAAAGGGCTGAGAATAGTTTTCTTTCTTTTCTGTTCTCTTTTTTTTCTCCAAAGTACCTTGTAATGCTCATTAACCTGAATAGTGAATTCTAGCACCTGCTGAATGGTGAATTTAGAATTTAGAATCTCATTTTCTAAATTCTGCCTCTTAAAGTTTAATAGCTTTTAACCCAGTCAGCCAAGATGACCAAGTGGGATGAAAAAGTTTTTATTTGGTTACAGTATATTATCAACAATTACTATAAAACACTGTTCTTGTGAATCTTACGTATCATGTTGACTTTTCAGCATATCTGGGTTCAAAATCTCTGGCCTTCTTTAGTGCAAATGTTATAGGAAATAATGCCAAAAGCAGTTAATGTAAAAGTAAGACTTTATAAATATTAAAACATATGCATGATGAACATAAAATCAGCCTGCCAATACATCAAACGTCGCCTTATCTCATTAAAAATTTAGATATTTGTTCTTTTGGGGAAAAGCTTTCCTCAATATAATGACAACACATTTAAAAATTTGATTCATATTGTTTTTTGATAGTTAAAAACAAAATGATCTTAATAAAATATTTTTATTAATAATATCACTTAAGAATTAAAAGTTCAAATATACAGTATTTTTGTTTAGTTGATTCAGCACCTTCAGCATTATAGGAAAATAATAATGTGCTAAAACACACAAGGCACACTATATTCACTCAAAAAACTCACCCTACTAAGAAATAATAAAAGCAGTCCCTGATGTCTAGGAATGAGTCTGACACTCACAGCAAGCCCTCAGTGTTCTTAGAAGCTGACCTGGCCTCAAGCTAGGCCATGTTGTTCTCCTTTTGGACATAAACAGATCTCACAGTACACCAACATGAGACAAGCTCACTCTGAAACCATGATAAAATGAGACAAAAACAAGACCATTTCATAATTTTGACTAAATGCCAACAAAAACGAGGTCATTGTGCAAACCACAAAATACCAAGCATCTCTCTCTCCTGACTAACTTGAGTGACTGTTATTTCTTTGCCAATTACAGCTTTATCATCGCTCTAATCTGTCCTTCTTATAGATAGGATTTTTTGATTTACCCAATCATAGATTTGCTGCTTTCTGGCAGCATCAAATCTAGAACAAATCCCCACTTCCTTAAGCCCTCCTCTAAGTTACCCAACCAAGGCTCAAATACCAAGGCTATTTCTAAAACTTTCTTATAGAGACTCCCTATGTTTCCCTGTTATGTGTTCTTCCACACTGCAATGTGTAACATACCTAATTTGTTCAAGTATAGGTGTATTCCTGGTGGTCTTGGCCTGGAGGAAATTGACACTTCTTAAAACCCTGCCCTAGATTCCACTGCAGGATAACATGACCTCATTACTAGTTACTGAGATAGTGTGTCTAAGTACAGGATTTTGCAGCAACTCTTTTATTTAAGAGTGTGAACTCTGGATTCTTATTCCCTAGGGTCAAGTTGGAGCTTTGCCACTCAACAGCTATGTGATTCCTAGCAAATTCTTAATCTCTGAAGCCTCTCTCCGCTGGTATGTTTACACAGTTGGGATAATAACAGTATTTCTCTTGTAGGCTTGTTTAGGATTGACAATTTCTAGAAAGTTGTAAATAATTAATAAATTGTAGCCATCATTATTTGTAATGATCGTTACTAAAAAAGAAGAAAATTTTTTACCTAAAATTCAAATATTGCTGTAATGGGAGTACTGTGAAAACTGATTTACAGCATTTTTGTAAATATATTATCATGAAGATGAAACTCATTGTAGTTCAATATTATATATGATAATCTTAGAGACACTGAATAGAATTAGACAATCTATATCAAATTGGGCCCCGAATCTATACATTCTGTAAATACAAGTGTTTTTCACACGGATTTTCTCTCTGGATTTCCATATAACATTTTAATTTGAGGTCTGGTAACTTATTTTCAAGGATGTCCCAATGAGATATGCCTCATGGTATTTAGGCCCTTGGGTGGTCCCTTCCCCTTGAATTTAAGTTGACATTGTGACTTATTTTTTGAACAGAAGAATATGACAGAAGTGATACCACATGACTTCTGAATCTAGGTCTTAAGAAATGTAGTCGCTTATTGTCTGAGTATCATGGGACACTGCCATTCGGACATTCCATCTTGAAAAACAAGCTACCAGGCATGAGAAACCCAAGTCACATGGAGAGGTGGGTGGGTCTAAGTGTTGACAATTCCAGCTGAGCTCCCAGCCAACCTTCTTCAACTGCTAGCCCTACGAGTGAGCCATCGTGATTATCTAGTCAAGTTTAGCCTACAGATGATTGTATCTCTAGCCAAAACCTCCCTTTGATTGTGTGAGAGAGTTTAGCTGAGAGTTTATGCTGCTGGGCTTAGTCAAGCTACAGAGTCATTAGCTTAGTAAAATGTAATTTCAAGCCACTAAGTGTTGAAGTGTTTAGTTACATAGCAATAAATAACTGGAAATGAGGCATGGTTTTAACAGTTTGTGCTCATTTGAATTTTTGAATAGAATGACATAAAGGAAAATTTTTGCTAGCTAACGTATTTTCAATGTGAACACTAATTTAATAATAATAACAAAAAAGTCAAACACCTTTGAACATATTCCATAAGTATTTCCTCCATGGTCAGTGTTCAAAGACTTTCATTCTTATTTCTCTTCTACTCTGATATTTTAGGTTTTGGTATTTATTTTTTCCATATGGCAGAAAAGGAGCATATTAGCTCTTGGGGAATAGGGAAAAAAAAACCCATGACTTATGCAATGCAAGAAGCTGCTTATCGTTCTTGATAGCTCTACAAGAAACAGATGTCACCACAGTGACTTTCTGCCAGGGAGAGAGAGAGGTGAAAGGAATTCTGGGAAATTACAAGCTTGTTGTATTCACAGAAGTGTGCTAATGAGTCAAGTGATAAGCCACATGTTCATTGCTAATAAATGGAACAAATTTTTACTCTTGTGGAATGATAGCTTTGATTGAAATGCTTCACATCTCCTGGCCTCAGTCAACTTCATGTGTGCCTTCTAGATGCTGTCAGGAAAAAAATACATTGCACATGTTTTTAAACACAATTGGACTTTCTCTGAAAATTGCCTCTTAAACTGCTGGTCTGGTTCGCTACCAAATTATATGAAATTCATATTGGCGTTAGAGATTTCTTAATTTTACATAGATGGAAATCTGAATAAAAGCAATACAATACTAAAAAATCTGTAAAACCTTAGAATTAGGCAAACATGAATCAGTAAAACAAGGAGATATTTAATTATAGAAATATCTTGGAGAGAGTACAAAAATATTTTCAATAATCACCACTAAAGTAACAGACTCTCAGATGCTTCTTTTCCTCCCTCTCTCTCTCTCTCCCTCAAAAGAAAGTTTGGAAATGTGATGATACGTAGATAACTTTTTTTTTTTTGCCCACTTAAAGTTGTAACTTTTAAATGTGAATCATTCTTGTCATTTTATTTCCTGTATTTTGGTTATATTTATCAAAACCGACAACCTCCCTCAGTCACAAAACTTTTTCCAGTAAGTAGCATTTTGCGTATGATTCCATCGTTGCTACTATTTCTTCAGAATATTCCTCTCTCTTGGTAAATCATGTTGCTTTAATCTAGTTTGGTTTCACCAGACCATATATTTATTTTTTGGCTTACTTCTTGGCTTTTCTACATCTGTGAAACACTTTCCTGTTTACAAGCCCCGAGTATAATTAAAGGAACCATGGGTACTTGCAAGGAATGCAGAAATTCTGGCTTCAGTTTCCAGTCATAGGTTCATTTCACAGTCACACTTGTTATTTGCCATGTTTCTGGAATGTTATATGAGAGTGATATGTTCTTTTAAAGTGATCGTGGGTTGAGAAATCTTATCCATGTGAAAAGCAAGGTAAGGAAAATAATGATGAATTTACTGCATTTCATAGGAGTCACACTTGTGCTCTTTCAAATGAATGGCAGTAACTGGTTATAAGATCTGACAGCAACTACTCCTCTTTCTTCTTTTCTGTTTCTGTAGTATCATGCAGGCAAGCTTGCTCACCTAGTCCCTGATTCCAGGCCATGGGCCATAAGGCCTGAGATATAACACTGTGTTTTCTAGTCTGCCCTGAATTGCTATTTCCTGCGGTGAGAAAAATCCAAACCCACACCCCACTGGCAATTTGGCCAAATTTATTGAGGTCTGCTCATTCTGAGTGTTTCAGGCCACACATGGCCTTAATAATGAAACAATTCCTGGCTTGATCCCTGACTTCAAAGATTATAGATTCAGCCTCACTAGGGTACATCTCATTTTCAACCCTCTTCCCCTTGATTTATGTCCCCAGTGCCCCCTCTGTCTTTCAAAGCATGTGTTTATACTGTTTTGCATTTAGGAATTATCAAATTTTATAATTTTCAATGACACACTGCTGCTCGAGTTATCTTTATAAAGCACAGACCTTATTTTTTCTGATTATTGCACTTCTGATTATACTCAGAGTGGTTCTAGCTGTAATCCTCTCACCTGGGCTGTTACAACTTGATATATTATAGCTATGGTAGATCTTTTCTTTATTGTGCCAACCAGGGCACAGATAAGAGCAAAGCAGGTGCTGTCAATTATTACAGTAGGGCAATGGACAGAAACTGAGAATTAAGGTCATGCTAGCAATAGGCCACTCTTCCCATAACCTGGTACATCCTCAGTATTCCACAACCAGGCATTTTAGTTGCTCTAGTAGCTGTTCTTTCTCTCAAAGCAACAGTTATGATTCCTAATATCAATGTAGTAACTCATTTCACCCTCCCAGCAACTCTGAGAAACAAGTGCTCTGTTGATTCCAAAGGTGCCTCTGAGGGTGCTGAGGCATGAAGCCGCAGGGGAACTCCGCTAGATAGTGATAGCCTCTGGATTCAAACAGGCACAAGGCTGGCTCCAGAGCCCTTCCTTGTAAACACTACTCCATTCTGTTTTCTTACAATGTATTTTCATTCATTTAGTCCCTAAATTGCCCTTAGGAAGAATAGCACAGTATGTGGGAGAGAAAGCCTTTAAATCACACTCTCTAGGTTCTAGTTTGGGCTTTGCCACCTAGTTGGGCCTGGGAAATTGACTTAATTTTTCTGTGACTCCGTTCAGTCACTTGTAAAAAAAAAAAAAATAGATCATTGTAACAACCATTTCAAGGGTTAATGTGATGACTGAATAAATTAATAATTCATGTAGAGATTCTAGCATATAGTAAGTTCATGATGAATAGCTCTCATTAAGGGCTACCTCTGCCTCAAAAAAACTTTGCTATTGTTACAGTGCTTTGCTTTATGGTGGTGGATGTTAGAGAATTGCTCACCTGAATTCTGATGTAGCCCAGATTTAATATGAGCATTTTTTGAGGTAGGGGCTGTGTTTCTTTTTTTTTTTTTTTCAAAGATTTTATTTATTACTTGGACAAAGATAGAGCACAAGCAGGGAGAGGGAAGCAGAAGGAGAAGGAGAAGCTCCTGAGCAAGGAGCCCAATCCAGGGCTTGAGCCCAGGACTCTGAGATCATGACCTTAGCTGAAGGCAGGTACCTAACCAACTGAGCCACCCAGAGGGCCCTGACGGTCAGGTTTTTTTTTTCTTTTTAATTAGTATTTTTTTTTTTTAATTCTACAGGTGATTTAAATGTGCAGCCTGTTTTGAGAAAAGTGCATTAAAACCTTTCTAATATGAGAAATTTAGACATGTGTTTGTCTCTTTCCAAAAATTTCAAGCTCCTTGATTACAAATGCTCTATTGAATTCATCCTTGTACTTCTAGTGGCAGCTAGCATGGTGCCTTATATATAATTGGCACAAACAATTATTAATTCCTTTGAACTGAGAAGACACTCCCCAAATATGTTCACATTTACAGGAAAAAAGGGAAATTTTTTTTTTTGTCATCATTAATGAACTTGACAAATATCTTATTTAGAGATTGGTAGGATACAGATAAAAAGGATTGGAGAGAAAGTAGAGGGAACACTGTGATGAGATAAAATGCCTAGTTGTTAATTTTAAAATAATAGATTAATAGATTAACAGTACAGAACTTGACCATACTTTACAATCATCTGGGAAGATTTAAAAAAACAATCAAAGGTCCTCTGTTCCCCAGGAGATAAATGGATCATGTTATACCCAAGTTCTTCCTCCCTCTACCACAACATCTGAGAGTACACTTCTGCAGTTTTGCATTAAGTACCAGGAATGCAAAGTATAGGCAATATCTTCACATGTCAAAGTTTCTGGGTATACAGAAGATGCAGGATTTAAGGATACGGAAATATGTATATATGCATGTGCAGACATACACCCATGCACTTAAATATTCTAAGTTACCCTTCAAAATTATGTAGTGAGAAAGGGAATAAAGTATCAGTCTATAACAATTTCTCAGACACTGTCACTCATGAGATCAATCTTTATTGGGGAAGAGGTCAAGGAGATAGCTTTGCCAACATGGTCAGCAAATACGCAAGTCATTTTTAAGGCAAATAGAGAGTCTAAGTCACTACATAGTGGTGTGGATTGAATTCATGAATGATTGTAACTTGTCAACTTCCTTTAGAATTACCAAATTGAGGGGCGCCTGGGTTGCTCAGTGGGCTAAGGCTCTGCCTTTGGCTCAGGTTATGATCTCAGGATCATGGGATCGAGCCCCGCATCGGGCTCCCTGCTCAACAGGGAGCCTACTTACCCCTCTCTCTCTGCTTGCCTCTCTGCCTACTTGTGATCTCTCTCTCTGTCAAATAAAAAAAATAAATAAATAAAAAGAATTACCAAATCAAGTGTCGCTAAGGACCAGTTATCATTTTTACCAGGTTTCTTTCAATCACAATTAATCATCTTGTGGAAAGATTTGACATTTTATTGGTCTTGTTTAATGATCTTTAGTATTTTAACAAATAATGACAAAAGATTAAAGATACAATACAAGTGCATAATGAAAATTTGAATGCTTATCCTATAATGTACAAATTGTTTGCATATTACATATGATTTTAAACAAACCAGCAGTCATACTGCATTATTTATGTTTCTTTACATTTTTATAAACCTTTACAACCTGACATATTATTTATTCAAATATCTTTCCACTTAAATGATTCTTAAAGGTATTTTATTTCCCCTTTCTCCACAAAAGAAAGAAAAAGGGGATAAACATAATGGTTCCGCAACACACTATAGTATTTTTTAATTATAATATTTTATTCATTTTCTAAAATACACAAATAATAGATTCCCCCCAAAATGTTAGCCTTAAAATAACATCTTTTGGTAGAGACCAACTGTACTCTGTATAAGAAGATGTTATTGAGGGACACCTGGGTGGCTCAGTGGGTTAAGCCGCTGCCTTCGGCTCAAGTCATGATCCTGGGGTTCTCGGATCAAGTCCTGCATCGGGCTCCTTGCTCAGCAGGGAGCCTGCCTCCCTCTCCACCTCTCTCTCCGCCTCTGCCTGCCTCTTTGCCTGCTTGTGTGCTTTCTCTCTCTCTTTCTGACAAATGAACCTTTTTTATGACAAATAAAATCTTAAAAAAAAAAGATATTATTGATCCATCTATAGGATAATATAATAACAACTGTGATGTGTTGAGGGCTTATTATCTACCAGATACTTTTTTAGTGCTTCACTTGAATCAATGCAGTGAATCCTCAAAACAATCCTTTGAAAAAGATACTAGATTAATGTCCATTTTACAGGTGAGGAAACTGAGGATAGTATACAGTTAAAAAGGATTGGATGAGAAAATAGAGGGAACACAGTGATAAGATAAAATGCCTAGTCATTAATTTTAAAATAATAGATTAATAGATTAATTAAATAGATCAATTAATTAATTAATTAATTAAATTTAGACCATTTAAATCATTCACTCAGGGCTCAACTAAAAATTAAGGGATCCAAAATTTGAATCTGGGGAAACAGAGCCCAAAGCCATGAGCAATGGCATTGGATTTAAGCTGATATTTCCCCCCAGTACTTGAACAGAGAGGAGGAAACTGGTTTCACTTACTTGATCCTCATCGTTTCAGAGGACCATCTTTCTGAACAAAAAGACTTGGCTACATTTAACGGTCAGTGGCCTGAGACCATAATCTACAGACACAGAAGGTGGGAAAAATGTCCAGTGCTCTGGTGATAACATTCTGGCATTCTGGAGTCATGAAGAAAGAGATAAATCTTTAGCTCCTTCAGCTTTGCTCCCCTTTCTGAAATATATTCCAAATTTTCTTCCCCTATTTTGATTTCTCTTCTTAAAAATGCTGTTGTGAAGAATGTCATAGAGGGATCCGGGTGAAGGTTAAGCTCCAAAATGACTTAAGTGATGGAGAGAGAGTACAAAAGAATTATTTGAAATTAGATAATGCTGATTTGTAATGGGATATTCTTGTCACATTTTTATCACATTATCCATCCATTAAGAACAAATAAAAATGAGAAAAGATGATTTATAATCAAATTCCCAAAGTCAACTGCAGTATTTTTTTAAGTTTTTAATACAGTATAATATTAGTTTCAGGTGTGGAATTTAGTGATTCAACACTTCCATACAACACCTGGTGCTCATCACCAAAGTCGACTGCGATATTTTAAACAAACAAAAAAAGTCACTACTTTCTGTGCCCCCAAATACTTTATTTACAGTGTTTTAGTCCTTATTTAATCTTTCTAGGTGTTATACTAAGTTATTAAATTATAAACTCCTTGAGAAGAGAAACCATATATTAATCATTGTTGGATTTCTTAAAATTTCCAACAGGGTGATTTATTCATACTATGTGTCCAATAAATGTTCTATTGAATTAAAATGTAAAGCAGTTTTAAAAGACTGACACATTCTGAACTTACATGAAAACAGTTGTAACTAAAAATGTGGACCATGGATGGGAAACATTTTCACACCGCTGTGTTAGTTAAAAACACACATTCTCAAGTTCTACTCATGGCCTGCTCAATCAGAACCTCTGGGTTCTGGGCCAGAGATCTATGTTCAACTAGCTCTTTAGGTGATCTTTATGTCCCTTAAAACTAGAGAAGGACTGTTTAATATATTTCACATCAATTACTTACAATAAGAAGTATGCATATCAAATCTACAGATGACCCTGAAGCTGGGAATGATAACCAACAGACAAGGTATTATTTGGGGAAGAAAAAAAAATTCTGCAAACTATGACAATTGTGTACCTAACAGAATAATATTTAACATGGATAAACCGAAGGACATTATACCATAACCATACATTTATTCAATAGCAACTGTATATCAAATATTATGCTGGATAATGGGACGGATACAAATATATTTCCTGCCCTTAAGGAGGAAATTTTAGGCTAAAGAGCTATCTACACACATAATTAGAAACATAGTCAAATAAGAGTGCCAGTTAGTGAGCTGTTATCTCAATTTTAACACCCACCCTTGTCATGCTTGGTCTGGTACTCTGCAGGCCATATTTCTGGTTTGGCAGCTGGCTCCCTGCTCAACTCTGTGAATGGAATGCTAAAGGAAGGTTGGGAGGCTAAAAAAGAAGAAAGGATGTGCTGTTTCCTCTTTGCTCCCATTGGCTTCCTGTTGCTATCAGGGTCTTCCCAGGTTCAGGACCTTCCCCTACAGCGGTGGATTATTCCAGTAGCCATGGCTGAATCCAGTCTGCAGTTTATCCAATACTTCTAGAACTAATACTGCTAGAACCCTTTCAAATATTTCCAGAAACATCAAAACCAGTAGGCTAGTGCCCTCTCCTGAGAGACCTGAACTCCAGCCCATCATGGTCCTCCTGAGCTGACTCAGAGTCCCTGCATCAAAGCTTCTACATTGAAATAATTTCACCCTCTTCTGTTTGTTTCTGTAGCCCAGCAGGTGGTAGCTTCTTCCTGTAATTGCTACCTCAGTGATGATTTTGTATTCCATTTTTGCCTTTATTCCTGTATCAGCCTCAGGTCTTTTAACAATTTATTTTATTAAGTTCTATTATATAGAGAAAGCTGGTGAGCATTATGGCTTCTCACTGGACATCGGCTAATACAACAAATGATTATAGATAGGGCCAAGAGGATGGTTAAACAGCAAACCCCTAAATTGTTTAAATCAGGGAGGGTGTATAACTGGATTAGGCTAAGACTCGCAATAATTCAGTTTTGAGCCAGTTGAGAAACCACTTCCAATTTTGACCTCAATTTGGAAATTGTTTTCCTTTCCAAATGTAGAAGACACCTATATAATAGTCAATGTATCATAAACGAAACAAAGATACTTGATGTTCTAATACGTAAAAGGGAATAAAAGAAGAAATAAGTTTATTTTGCATTTTTTCAGAGAGCTAACTATAAATGAATGAGAGTGGCTCATTAGTTCAGTTGGTTAGAGGGGGCTGCTAATAAACCTGAACAAACGAACTGAAGTTAGAAGAAAGGCCCTTCTAAATGTCAACCCTGTCTAAAGATAAAATGGACTTCTGAGGAAGGGGAAATTCCTCCTCCTAAGAAATATTCTAGTACAGTTTGAGAAACTATTATTTGATACTATTGTATGGCAGTGTTCTTTAATTGGGAAGGGCATTGAATTATATGGTTTATTATGCTGGGGTTCTATGATAATGGGATTAGTGTATTAATTTCATTGTGCCCTTTTCCAATGAAAAAATTGTTTCTTAAAATGTGTTGAACATGCAAAAAGAAGTCAGGTAAGGGAGTGCAATGGACTGAATGTTTACATCACCATAAAATACGTTATCTTGAAACCTAATCCCCATTGTGATGTTATTAGGAGGCGAGGCCTTTGGGAGGTGATTAGGTCATAAGGGTGACATTCTCATGAATGAGATTACGGTCCTTACAAAAGAGTCACCAGAGAGCTCTTTTATAGCTGTGCTTGAACCAGGACGTGGGCTACCAAATTTGCTGACATCTTGACTTGGACTTCCTAGCTTCCAGAACTGTGAGAAATAAATATCTGTTGTGGGGCATCAGTCAGTTAAGCGGCTGCCTTGGGCAGGGTCCTGGGATGGAGCCCCACATCCAGCTCCTTGCTTAGTATGGAGGCTGCTTCTCCCTCTCCCTCTGCCTGCTGCTACCCCAGCTTGTGTTCTCTCTGTGTCAAATAAATAAGTAAAATCTTTAAAAAAATCTGTTGTTTACAAATCACCTAATATATGGTAATTTTTTTGATAATAGTCTGAATAGCTTAAGACAGGGAGTAAGGTCAGGTGAAGGATATTGGAACATGTAATTGACTGACAGTACTAGAGAAGGGCAATGCATTAGAAAAGTAATTGTAAAGACTCGAGCAAATAGGCTGGAAGAGATCACTCCTATCTCTGGCCCCTTCAATCCTAGTAATAAACAAGGTCAAAAACCCTGCAGCTGAGGTTTTGTCCTTGTCTCAGGTTTCAGAGACCACATCTGAAATACTCTGTTCCAGAACAGCATGTACACATGGAAAGTGCTTATCTGTGAGATGGTTACTTTTTCAATCATTTTTTTAAAGTTTGCTAAGATATTTGCAATAAATTTGAAACTTTGTGTTATATTGGAACATGATACAAAATGCTATTGACATTTCTAACAAAAATATTATAAAATCTTCCACAATATAATCATCAGCCATGACAACAGCATAGCTTATTGGAATACATCTTTTTAAAAATGTACCCAAACCTAATAAATAGACAGCGGCAATTAGTGTTTATGAGATAGTGTTTATGAGATATTTGAAGCACATGGGTTCTAATTTCTATAAATGTTGTAAAAAGAACAATTTTGTTTAAGATTGGCAAATGTGCTGGGATGAATTGGAAAAACCTGCTGAAGGCTTAGACATAGTAATTTTTTAGCTGTCACATGTAAATACACTAGGAAGGGTGGATTCATATTTATGGGAATTACATTATTATTATTATTATTATATTATTGCTTTAACTAGCCAATGCTAAAAGATGTGTATTAAAATGGGAGGAGAACAATCACATTCTTTGTCTAGACTACACCAAATGTCCCATTACTTAGAATATATAGATGTTTAATGTCACTTAGATCCTAGTGTTTAATGAACTAAACTTTCATTTTGTATCTCATTTACATAAATATATAATCATTGAAAAAACCTTTAGTTTTCCCAAAATTAGTGTGCATAGATGGGATCAGATTATGTCTATGTGTAAGAAATAATAAAATTCCTATTGTTTCAGACATTGGATAGATACTAGACATTTATTGCTATATATCTCATTTTTCCACCAACCAAATCCTCCAATTCTAATGAGAATAGGTACAGCATCATTTCACTTGTAACATTAAAAATGTAATGCTCAGAAGGAAAATTTCAAGGAGTGGGACAAAATATTTTCCCAAAACTGGTCTTAAAAATTTCCTAATCAATATGTTAGGATTACAGGCCATCTTTTCCAGTATATTTGGATGCATAATACACAAATTCAAAGGTACACTGAAATCATGTCACATAGGTACGGGTAAGGACTGCAGTTTTTAAAATTATATTTAGCATTACTTTTATTGTAAAACTCTTGATCCTAAGATGCCTTTGCCTGCAGGTGGAGATCTGGAGTGAATAATTATATACTTAGTGACCCATTTTGGCTATGCTGGTCATTTTACCGCATCTCATTTTCAATAGAATGATGGAACACAAATATTTTTTCAGACTTATATAGATAGCTAAGTCAGGATAGCAACTGAGGAGGTTTTTAAATCTCTTGTGTCAGTGGTTAAAGTGAGGCATGACTTGATCAAGTCTGAAACCTGACTGAATCCGACTTAGAATATCCATTCTCTCAAGACAATACAAGTACAATACAAAATGGATTATTTTTCACTTTTTGATGGGTTCTGATTACAAAAGTATCAAATATGTTTACTTCTCAATGGGAGATCTGGTTTCCATGGGGACCAAACCAACCTCATCTGCTGTTTTGCAAACCATGCTCCATGTACCACCTCCACTTTGGCAGGACTAGAGAGTGGCTGAACATAGCTACCCTGGCAAGTGTGCACAGCCATCCATATAGTTTCTCCCCCTTTTCCACCCCCTTCCAACAACGGAACCCAGGAGGGGGGTTCAAGGATGTGTAGCTTTCCTCCCACTTTCAAGTTGCATCACTTGGGATGCTCTTTGAAACTGGAACATTCTCCATGATAATGATAAACATCCTCCATGTGTCACAATGTTTCTTCAAGTTAAGTGTCAAATTATCTGGCAATATAAACAGGTGCTTATTTTTTATTGTTGTGATGCCTTTATTACAGATTCAGTACAGACCGATGGTATTTCTTACACAGACTGATCAAATATCTGTCCCATCCTGGCAATCTGCCCTATTTCATATATGCTCACTCCTGATTCATGTGTTCATCATACCATCAGTATCAGCTTGCTGTGTGTCAAACATTGTGCCAAGCATAAGGAGTCTAGAGATAAGTGAGACAAAGTTCTTACCCCCAGAATATTACTCTCTTATTAGAGTCTAGAATCTAGAGGACATGAGTTACCAGAAGGTGTACTGGAAATCTCTGTGGTAAGTTTAATGGTATGATACTTGCCCTGGAAGATAGGAGGTCGTCAAAGGGAACCCAGTCTCATCCTGTGCCATTAAGGAAGCCAAAAGAAGGCTTTCTAAAGAGCCTGATCAAAGAATGAGTATCATTTAATCTGGTGAAGAAGTAGCCACTTGAAGCAGCAAATGAAAGAAAGAAACTGCAGTATTTGGCTTAGGAGCCAGAAGCAGTTCTCTGCCGGACCCAAACAAGCAGCAAAGCAGTGATCTGAGGTCCAGTCATCAGTCCTCCTTGTGATATGGTAGGAACTGCATTTTTATCCAAAGTTACTGAAGAAATACAAAGAGAATACAGAAAGAGAACAACTGGTCGGTTATATGTTTTGAGTAATTATTTTGAAGACTGCATGGAATATATATTTGAAGAAATGAGATGTCTGAATAAACGAATAGCCTTTTTTTTTTTTTTTTTTTTTTTCTGGACCAAAACTTAGCCTTGGTGAATTTTGGACCCCAAACCTTTAACATCTAAAATTCAATATTTTACTGAGTGCAACTCTTATGTTGTCATTAAAATAGGCATTACATTTGTACTGATTTGTATTTAGCTCAGAAGAGAGAATAGCTAGCGAGTGGCATACTAGCAAAAGTCTCCGGTATTCCTTGGGTCAGTGGTAGAAACCCAGCCAATGGACAAATGATACAGGGAGTCAAGAACATTCTCAAAATTTGAGCTTTCCAGTGGATGATCAAAAATGTACTGAGTTTCCCACTATTATAAGTACAAAGGTAGAAACCTAAAGATTTGAAGGAACTGAGAGATTAGTAGTTCAATTTTATTTTACGGAAGTGTAACTGAAGGCCAGAAGGGTGAAATTATTTAATCGAAATCAAGCAGGGATCTGCGTCGCTTTTTGGTCACAGTTATTTCCCTCCAGTCATACGAAGTATGGGATAAGTACAACAGATGTAAAGAGATAATTTGCAGTATTGAGAGTGAATATGAGTTATATGCTTTATGTGGTCTTATTCCAAGAGTCTATAGTCTCTAGAGTTTTTTGTTTCTATACTGAAGAAAATAACAGATTTAAGATAAAATGTTAGCAAATGCATTTGAAACATTCTAACTTCTCTCAAGTTGAAGTTAATACATTTGGAATAACCACATTTTTTCCATTACCTTATTCCCATTACCTTTCTATATTCCACTATTATTTAGCAGATTGAAAGTTCAGAGGTCTATTTAGTAAACATGTACTGAGGGCTCATATTGAAATAGTTTCTCTTTTCTAGAAGGAGGTATAGACAAATAGTATAATCATATATTATTAAAATAACTTAAATTTTATTCCTTAGGAAATGTACTTTATATCACTCTGCTATTCATTGACAGCAATGTTTTATAATAATGCAAGTAACAATGCAAGCAGCAATATTAACTTAAAATATCAAGCTTTCATTAAGAGAATTAAAAAAATGGATAAAAATATTAAATTTCTTGAAAACTAAAAAATAGCTGATAAAATGAAACCCAAAGATCACGAGTCATTTAAGAAAGAGCTTTAAGAAGTTTTGTGACAAATGTTGTCAGAATATTAAATGAAAAGGTAAAGCATTTGTCTTTCATCCGAAATAGTAATAACTATTATTTAATATTTCAAGTTACAAAATGTGTGGACATTTGTGTGTGTGTGGGTGCCATTCAGTTCAGTCTTGGGCAATTGAAATGGCTAAATAACACCCATATGGTAAACAGCTTGGTACGCCCAGTATAAAGGAAAAGGTGTTGGCAGTGAATCTGTGAAGAGGCATTATTATTTTCACTCATAGAGGTGATTTAAATGTCTAGCTTCCAGGGCTTTATTTCTTTTCTCTAGTTTTTTTTTTTTTTCTTCCTTTCTTTCTTTTTTGTTAATATGTTAGACTTTGGCTGGCTTTTCATAGAATGAAATATTTTTCAGTACTAAATGTTCACACCCCCACACCCCCAAATTAGTTGCCTTGGAGGGTGATGGAAGGCAACTTAAACATTTAGTTTTATGTATCGAGAATCCATTTGCATTATAGAAGAGATGAAAAAAAATTAAATCTGATTTCTGTCTGACAAAACTTTCCATTCTTTGTAGGGCATCATGACATACATGAAGCAAAGATAATTTGGTAATAGTTATCATATTAACTGTTAACATATTATGAATATTTATTATCTGCCAGGGCCCTTTTTAGTAATTTCCATGTACTGTTGAATAGATTTTATTTCATTCCCATAATAAGTCTATAAAATTAGCATTATGATTATGCTAATTTTACAGATGTGGAAATTGGAGAACAGAGAGTTTAACTTTAAATCCAAGCAATCTTGTTTCACAACTTGTAACTACAGGGTATGATGGCTTGATGTAGTAAGACACCAACATTTTTGTATTTTGTGCAACACTTCACAGATTGTGGGACTAGGAAAAGACCAGGATGTTTGTGACTGATACAAAAAAGAGCTTAGAATTTAGTCAGGATGATGCAGCTTTAAATCTCCATTCTGCCAGTTGTGTGAGGTACTCAGCTTCTTCTGTAAACTCACTTTCTTCATCTATAAAATGACAACCTTATTCCCTTCAAAGTGTTGCTTTGGGGATTAAAAGGGATTATACGCATAATGCATTTAGCTAATAGCAGGCATATACTGTGCTTTCAGTAAATGTGAACTGCTATTTTTTTAAAGCAAAGATTTACTATCTAAAGAGAATACATTGTGACAGATCAGTTATCTTCATTTAAGCAAAAGAAGTTTCATGTATCAAATAATTTTTAAGGTTTTTCTTTCTGAAGTAAAAGATAAGCTTTAAAAAACTTGCTTTTTGTTTCATTTTGGAATTCAACTGTATGTGTACTTAATTCTGATACAATGTAATAATTTTCAATCTAAATTTCAGAGCCTAGAGACTTTAGACTGAAGTTTATAAAAAGAAAAAGTGAATTATTTGTCTATGTTATATAAAGCAATGTTTTGGAAGACACAACCTCTTACTGCTAACATGAGGGGCCATAAATATCAAACCTATGCCATATCTATAACTCTTTTTGAGTGTTTTGCAATAGAACTTATTTTGTTTCCAATTAAATGTCCATCCTAGAAAAGTTTCTTAATAATTTCCACGTAAAGGACAATACTTACATTTTACTTTTATATACCAGGATCAAAACTTCAAAAATCTCACAGGAAGTTGAGCTAACTTGTTCATTTTTAACATGTTTTGAAATAGAACATCCCTAAAACAATATACCTCTGAAGATGAGTACTATTCATAACTGAAAACTAGTTAAACCACATGACACAATATGACATCTTTCAAACATTTTCTTATATTTTTAATGAATTCTTAGATATTTTAAGAAAGCACATTCAGGCTGAAACAAGTAAGGATATCTAGAATACAGGAATAACTTCTACAAACGTAACCAAGAACTAAGTGTTGTATTTAGTGGGAATAGTCTGTCATAGGCAATCTGAATTTAAAAAGACAGTTCACAAATATATTAAGAAAATTTAAAAAAATTGAGAGTAGGGATGATGTATTACCTAAACAAAAAAATAAAACACTCCAGTTTTGCCCGATTAGAATATAGGCTTTTTAATGCATTTTATGCTTATGGAAAATAAATTATCACTATTTAAACTATTTTTAGATTTAAATCTTTACCTGTAAAGAGTCAAAATTCTGAGGTGTTCAGAATCCTTTTTTTGACATAGACTTGGAAACTTCAAATAAGTTCTGGTTTTAAGTCTGTGGAAACAAGGGAGTCATCACCACATGCAGATATATCAATATTATTAAGTAATCTTTTGGATGCATATAGAAGCAGCCTAGGGTTTGGTTTGAGACAGCTGGATCCCATGGGCCTTGTTTTCTGTATTAATCACTGGGGTAGATGAGCCTCACCTTGAAATGTGGGCAGAATAGTCTCTTCACTCAGTGAGCAGAGAGCCTATGTGGCAGGGCTGAAATCCATATTCACACATGGCCTGTGAAATCGAATTGATTAGACGTTTTCCCTTCATGATATTAGCAATGGTAAAGAATGATTTATCAAGCTCTGTAACCACTTGGAACTCATGAATTTCAAATTAAAATGTGAGTCTTCTGTAGTAAATAACTGTATGTTTGGATTACGATGGTGTTCTCAATCTGGGGTATATGGAAGGACTTCAGGGGACCAACGAGCCTGGGATCACAGTGAGCCTGCCTTCTGTTTCATATATAGGAGCTTTTTTAAATGAAAAAGGTCCTTAGCTTTCATTACCTTCTTAAAGAGATCCAAGAACAGCAACAACAACCAAAATTTAAGAATCACTACATTGAGAGAAAAGGAACTCCAAATGTGCATCATACATTTTAAAGTGGCCTGGGAAAATTGGCCGAAGTTTAAATTTTTGAGTTAAAAGAAAAAAAAAAGATAATTTTGTAGAGGCTGTCTAAACACTATTTAGAAATGCCTTGGTGAGGTGATCTGGGAATTATCCTTATTTTGATGGATGACCTAATACTGAGAAGACTATGCCTCAGAATCTGAAATACATATTCAGGAGTACGGGAGAGTAAAAAACTCATAGACATTTATATAGTTGAATACTAGGCACTACACACTGAATTAGGCAACTCACATACATGAGTATACAGGGATCTCAAGTATCACTTGGCAGTTAGCACCATTATTCCCACTTCACAGTTTAAAAATGAAAAGTAGAAAGCTTTTCCCAATCTCTAGGAACTAAAATGGAACATGCCCCAGACTGAACTCTTCTCAGGGTTGTCTTCATGGGAGCGGGATTTGTGCTAGCCATGGGGTCCAGTGCCTGGTTTAATGTTCAGCTGTTGCTGTATTGAAATTCTTTTTTTTTTTTTTTAAGATTTTATTTATCTTACAGAGAGAGAAAACATGAGCAGGGGAGCAGCAGGCAGAGGGAAATGGAGGAGCAGACTCCCTGCTGAGCAGGGAGCCCGATGTGGGATTTGATTCCAGAACCCTGGGATCATGACCTGAGCTGATGGTAGATGCTTAATGACTGAGCCATCCAGGTGCCCACTGTCTTAAAACTCTTAATAAAATTTCATTTTGAAATTATGTTGTCAGTCCTGTTTTTTATTCTCCTTTTGCTAACTAGAACAAATTTGTTCTTCTATCTTCTCTATTTTTGAAGGACACCACCAATATCTGCTTCATTAGGTAATGTTGGATACAATGACTTATCTTCAACTTTACTTCTTCTTGACCACCTCCACATCCAATTGTTGGCAAAATCCCAGCAATTCTAACCTCACAAAGTGTATCACAATGAATCCTTCTTTTCTTTTCCCCCTACCTTCAAGAGAAAAAAAAACCTACTCTAACAAAACTCAATCTTGATTGGAAATCAGATTTCTGCCCCTTATTGCCTATAAATCTTTCAGCAAATCAATTTCTTGAATTTCTATTTTCTCATCTATAAAATAGGAAAAATAAAACTTACTATATATATTTAAAAGCTAGAAATATAATTTGATGAATACTTAATGCAGTGCCTCTTTTTAATTTAGAGAGGGTCCTATAGTACTCTAAATTTTGATTCCCTTCTAACAACCCTTTATCTTGAGATCAGTTATCAGTGTATATTTCTAATATATATATATATATATAAAAGATTTAATTTATTTATTTGACAGAGAGATCACAAGTAGGCAGAGAGGCAGGCAGAGAGAGAGGAGGAAGCAGTCTCCCCGCTTCCTCTGCTCCCCTGAGCAGAGAGCCCGAAGCGGGGCTTGATCCCAGGACCCTGAGATCATGACCTGCGCTGAAGGCAGAGGCTTTAACCTACTGAGCCACCCAGGCGCCCCTGAGAAATATATCTTACCTACAGATCACTCATTCAACACTTACTAAGTATTCATTCATTCATATGAACATTTTTTTTTTTAAAGATTTTATTTATTTACTTGAGAGAGAGAGCGAGCACACGAGAGGGGAGAGGATCAGAGGGAGAAGCAGACTCCCTGCTGAGCAGGGAGCCCCTTGTGAGACTCCATCCTAGGACTCCAGGATCATGACAGGAGCTGAAGGCAGTTGCTTAACCAACTGAGCCACCCAGGCACCCTCATATGAACATCTTTAAATGCTCCCACAAAAAACAAAAACAAAAAAAGTACTCCTAAACTTATTGATAGCACTGCTATCAAGAAATGAATTATGTATATCCTACTTTTAAATTTGGACTGGTATGGAACAGTTTCAACCAATAGAGTGGAAATGACATCAAATGATTTATGAGGCTGGATCATAAAAGGGCATGCAGCTTCCAGCTTGTTTTATGAAAGTCTGAGTTCTGGAGTCCTAAGGCACCCTGTAAAAGGTCCAACAACCCAGGAGCCAGCACGCTGCGAGGAAGCCAAGCCACATGGAGATGCCACACATGGACACTGAGGCACAGCCCTGTTCTTCAAAGCGTCCTGTGCAGACACCAGACAAGTAAATGAACAAGTCTCCAGATGATGCCAGCCCCCCAGTTATAAAATCATCCTCGTGTTCAAAACCTCTTACATTAGGCTCCAGATATCGTGGAGCAGGAATAAGGGAATAAGCCGCTTCCTCTCTGCTCTGTCTGAATTTTGGAACTACAAAATCCAGAAGCATATGAGATGGTTCTTTTAAACCATAACTAAAGTTTAGATTCATGTGTTATATAGCAATTATAAGTGGAACCACTCCAAACTGAAGGGGGAAAAAAAAAAAAGAGGCAAGGAAAAGAAATCCCATGCATTGTATATGTCTTGGCTCCCACTTTCCTTCCAGCCTTATGTCCGACATAAGGCTGTGGCGTCGTCCCAATCCTTTGGCAATTCCTTTGCTTTCCAACCCTATTTCCCTTCTTCATACTGCTGTTCCTTATTGGAAAGCTCTTTCCTCCTTTCTTTACTCACTTAAGACTCAGCTTGTGTACTCTTCACATGCTAGGTTGTCATTTAATCCTCCAGTCCCTCCCCCCATACGGTATATTCTTCTTCTGAATTCTGATAGAACGTTTTAATCTCACTTTAATATTTTAAACATTCACCAAACATACTTGTTCTCCATTGAAATTTTCCTAAGACAGGACTCACATGTGATTTACTACCTCACCTACAATAAATAATTCTTTATGAGTGTTCACTGCTTTGCTAATAACCTAGCATCACTCTGAATTAGAGTTTTGGCATTGTGCTGTAGCCTTGAAAAGTTTTAGAAGCTACAATACATATGGAAGTCAAACTTTCCCCTTCAAATATTACCATGCTACTTCCTTTGTCCTTTTATATCTCCTTGTATATCCTTGACTGTTCTCTGAACAAATTTATTTTATAATCATCTATTAACTAGTTTGTTAGCCATCATCAACCTCAACTTCATTTTATCCTTAAGTTGTTATTTTCTCAAAGATCCTCTAGCCTGGAACTATAGCTGATTTTACTATCTACACCACCTTACATCAGTGTGATACAATTTCCATCAACTTTTCATATAATGAAAACACTATAAAACAGGACCACATAGGCCCCAAAGAACTATATTATGCTTTAAGCTTTGAATTTTACTTTATTTTAGATACTGTGTATTCCCTTTCTTTCAAAAGTACTGAAAGGAATAAGAGATTATTTTAGTTTTTTAAAATTACCTATATTGTAGTTACTGTACATTTTTCTCCTTTCCCTAAGTGACATACATTTGGGTTTAGGAATAAAGGATAAAAGAAAAGGAAATTCTCATTTACTATATATGCCAGACACTGCTGAGCAAAATCATATTACTTTGTTTACCGCATCTTTTTAAAGAAAATTTCTTTCAATGGAAAGGAAAAAGATTCTTTGATATTATCAGATATTTCTGTGTCTAACCTAAATATATAAAATACTGGTCAAACAACTGAAGCAATATATATATATATATATGTATACATATATATATATAATCTCCCAGTAATTACTGAGAGATAGACAACCCTAAGAAAGAACTCATATAATGATTGTGGGATTAGGCCCTTCACAAGAGTCCTAGACATCCTGTAGCTCTCTGAATTCCCATCATGTTTTTAATAGTAATTGCTTCCCTACCACCCATCTGGGCTGCTATCAACAGAGGCTTATGACTTCCAGGGAAGAATAAATAGGGAGACAAGTGAATTCTTTGGAAGCTCCAGTTCTTAGTGCAGATTTCTCCATAATGAAATAATGGAGTGAAGCATTTAAAAAAAGATTCAGCTGAAACAAGTATCTTTAAATAGATTATTTTCCACAAGAATCAATGGGTGCTAATGTTCCCTTGTTGGCTATAAAATCACTGGGGGAGAAATAACAATTATGGCAATCACAGCATAGTTTAACCCTATGAACTTAGATACAAAGAAAAAAATGAGAAAAAAATTTTTTTCAAAGACCATGTTTAAGAAGGCAACACAATTAAGATGGCCATTCACAGGTTTCCAGCTACGTCACTCTCTCTCCGGAAGGGGCTCCGTAACATCTATGGATACCCTTGAAGGCATAACAATATGTGTTTCTGTTCATGGATTTTAGGGACTGAATATGTTATTAATCAAAAGAGTCGCTGTAGTTTCATTGCTTCTAGAATCTCCTGGGGCATTGTATACAGCTGCATTCAAAGAAAATGAACTGTTATAAACTTGATCATATTCATCCCTTGGGCTCATCTGATTACAAAATTGCCCAATGAGCTGTTACAGTATTTTCAACTAATTAGTTAACCCCTACATTGGGATTTCTTTCCTTTCTTATTTTCTTTCTTGCTTGCTTTTTCTTTCTTTTTTGCTTTTGTACATATTTCTCTAACAGGGTGAATATCTCAGTATTTGTTGTGCTGACCAAACCTTCAAATCATATCACATACCTTTTCTCCTATCACTTTTCATGAGAGGAAAAAAATGGTGCTACTTTTTTTTTTGCCATATTATTTATTTTATTTTTTAAATTTTTTTTATTTTTTAAAGATTTTATTTATTTATTTGACAGAGAGAAATCACAAGTAGATAGAGAGCCAGGCAGAGAGAGAGAGAGGGAAGGAGGCTTCCTGCTGAGCAGAGAGCCTGATGCGGGACTCGATCCCAGGACCCTGGGATCATGACCTGAGCCGAAGGCAGCGGCTTAACCCACTGAGCCACCTAGGCGCCCGCCATATTATTGATTTTAAATTAGAGGGCAGCACTATTCAATTCAGGAACTCAGAAGCTGCATCTCACTCTCAGATCATACAGTTTCCTAAATCAGCAGTTGAAGATTCAAGGGTCTTTCTGAACACAGTTATAATGAAGAAAAGACACAAGAGATCCAATTTTTAGTAAAAGGGATTGTCATAAAGAGGAAAAAGGAATATTTCTGTGGTGCTGCAAATTTCTCCATGAAATCAGAGTGACTCATTAAAAAAGAGAGAGAAGTTTTTCCATGTACCCAGAGAGAAGTCCATACAGTGCTGTTCCGGGTTCCCCCCTTGTAACTTAAAGGGAAACTTTCACAATACCCAGAGCCCTTGATGCCCTTCAACCAAAAAAGAGGAGGTCCTCACATTTTTGCAGCAGGATCCCACTTCCACGGCCCCAGCCTTGACTTCCAAATGGAACACTGCATCTACAAAAAGGAAAAGTGGTGGCATCTACACCATTAATAATTAATTAATTATTTATTTAAATGGAAAGAGAACCTGGTGAGAAGCAGGCGCTGGCAGCTTGCGCCGTAGAGCCACGCCCGTTGTTGGCGGCTGCCCTTCCGGAGCCCTCGCTAATCAGATCCAGCCAGCCCTCTGAGAGCCGAGACTTCCTCTGGTGACGGAGTCCGGCGCTGACCTTCAGCCTCTCACAGAGGTGTCTTGTGTTAACCTGCCTACCACTGCTCTGTGTAACACAGTCTCTCCTCTCGGCCATGTGGGCTTTACCGTCTCCTGACGCAACAAAGGAGTTCACTCAGCGGGTTCGGACCCTCGGTGCTGGCTCCCGGGAAGCTCTGCGCATGTGCGGCACCGTCTCCCAGGAGCCCTCTGGGGAGGTCTTGGCAGAGGTAGGAAGAACTGAGAAAGAGGAGCGCCCCTGCTCGAAAGGCTGTGACCAAGGGGAATCTGAACGTGAATTTTCTGCGACTTTATCTGAGTTTACCTGCTGTGTAAAGAAGCTCAGGGGTCTTCTGTGCCTCTTCTGCGACTTCTCTGAGGAAGAGTGTGGCGCTCAGCCCGCCATCAAAGACTGGTCTACAGCTTCCACTCTTCAGGCCACCGAATGGCTAGGAACAACCACTGGGTGGTCTTCGACTGTTTCTCCGTGGACTCTAGCACAGAAAATGGAAGTAAGAGTGATGAGAAATAAGCAGTGTCTTCGAAGAAAAAGAAAAAGGATTCAAAAGCAAGTGTTCCGGACAGATTGTATCCCCCTAAATATGAAGCAGAAGGTGCTCCCCTTCTTACGTTGAAGCCCCCGTGTCCCTCATGTGACTTGTATTTGGAGACAGGGCCTTGAGGTAATAAAGGTTAAATGAAGTCATAACGGTGGAGACCTGGTTCCACAGGACTGATATTCTCATAAGAAGACTGAGGAGACACCAGAATTCATGTTCCCTTCCCACAAGAGCAAGGAGAAGAGGCCATCTGCGAGCCAAGAGGAGAACCATCGTCAGAAACCAACGTGATGACACTTGATCTTGGATTTCTGACCTCCAGAACTGTGAGAAAATTAATTTCTGTTTTGAAGTCATCTAGTATTTAGTATTTTATTATGTCAGCCCCAGCAGAGCGATATAGCAATAGGGGGCGAGGAATAACAGAAAATATATAAAATTAACCTTGGACACCATATATTTGAACTACATAGGTCCACTTATATGCAGTTAAAAAAAAAAAATACAGGGGCACCTGGTGGCTTAGTGGGTTAAAGCCTCTGCCTTAGACTCAGGTCCTGATCCTGGAGTCCTGGGATCAAGCCCCACATCGGGCTCTCCACTCAGCAGGGAGCCTGCTTCCCCCTCTCTCTCTGCCTGCCTCTCTGCCTACTTGTGATCTTTGTCTGTCAAATAAATAAATAAAATCTTAAAAAAATAAATTAATACAGTACAGTATTGTAAATGTCCTTTCTCTTCCCTATGATTTTTTTTTTAAGATTTTATTCATTTGATAGAGATTACAAATAAGCAGAGAAGCAGGCAGAGAGAGAGGGGGAAGCAGGCTCCCAGCTGAGTGGAGAGCCCGATGCGCCGCTTGATCCCAGGACTCCAGGATCAGGACCTGAGCCGAAGGCAGAGGCTTTTAACCCACTTAGCCACCCAGGCATGTCCCCCTATGATTTTCTTAATGACATTTTCTTTTTTATGTCATAACATAATTGTATTTATTATCTGTGCATAAATTGTATTTATCCACAATTGAAAACAAAACCAAACCAAGAAAAGAGGGAATGGCAGGAAGAGGGATTGGAGACAGCTAGTGGTAAAAACTCTACTAGTTTTTTGAGTTTTCCTACAAAGGGTCAGTAGGTGGCAGAGAAGATGGGGACAAGAGAGGGGTTTTTGTTTTGTTTTGTCTTGTATTTGGTTGTGAGAGAGGAAATATTCTTAATGACATTTTCTGTTCTCTAACCTTTATTGTAAGACTATAAGCATGTAATACACACACAAAATATGTGTTAATTGTTCGTGTTATCCGTAAGACTTCTGGTCCACAGTAGGCTATTAGTAGTTAAGGATTTTGGGGAATCAAATGTTATATCACATTTTCAAAGGCATGGTATGGGGGCGGTACTGGTGTCCCTAGCGCCTGGGTTGTTCAAGGGTCCACTGTAGTTTCAAAATAAGTGAATAAAAGTAAAGTAAGAGCCAACAAATCTTGTAAAAGTTGTATTCTTTCCAGGATAATAATAACACTGCTATATATTACTGTCCGTTTCAACCAAATGTGCAAACCAAAGGGCTGTGCTATTTACATGTTAGAATTTTTCAGAACCTTGTAAACTTCTCAGTTGTCTTGTAATTGCCTACAAATGGCGTCATCCTTTTTTCTTTAGCATGCCTTGAT
The DNA here is from genome assembly GCF_009829155.1 of Mustela erminea. NCBI lineage: Eukaryota > Metazoa > Chordata > Mammalia > Carnivora > Mustelidae > Mustela > Mustela erminea. The sequence goes on from NC_045614.1 coordinate 180,825,387, forward strand.
TGAGATAGTGCGATGGAGACTGTGAGGGTGGTATAAAAGCTCACAGTACATTATGAGGCTACTACTAGGCCTAGATTTTTTTATTGCTGAGTAATAGTTCATTGTATGGATTTACCATAGTTCATTTATCAGTTTATGTGCTGAAGGACATTGAGTCCAGTTGTTTCCAGTTTAGGTGCTTATAAACAGAACTGCTGTAACATTTTGTACAGAGGTTTTTGTATGCCCTTAAGCTGTTGTTTCTCTAAGTTAAATACCCAGGAGTGGGACTGGTGGGTCATATGGTAAGTGCATGTTTAATTTAAAACAAAACAAAACAGAAAACTGCCAGAGTGTTTTCCACAGTGGCTGTACTATTTTTGCATTCCTACCAGCAATGTGTGAAAATTTTAATTGTATGCATCCTCAACAGCAATTTGTATTGTCAGAATATTTTAATCATTCTAATAGTATGCCATGGTATCTCTTCAGGGTTTAAGTTTGTATTTCCCTAATAGCTAATTATATTGAGCTTTTTTTTTTTTTCATGTGGTGATTAGCCATCCTTATATTCTCTTTGGTGAAGTATCTGTTCAAATCTTTTGTTCATTTTTAAATTGGGTTATTTGCTTTTGTAGTAAGTTTTGAGCATTCTTATATACTAAAATTTGTCCCATTTACAGTATTTTCTGAGGACTAATCTCCAAAGGACAGTGGTTCTGATTTTTTCTCCCATTGTTACTTTTTTTTTTTTTTTTTAATTCCAGACTCAACAGAAATATCCTTCCTCCTTGCCAAGCCTAAAACCTGCAGGCCATGTTCTTTATCCTTTTATTTGTTCTACCTTTCTCATGCTCCTTCAATGTCTTTTCATTTTGGGGTTTTCAAATTGTTTTGCATGATTAATTTCTTCTCCTTTAATGGTGAAGTCTTTATATCTAATATAAAAAAGAGACTAATTTATGACTCGTCTCTAAATTACTACCTCCTGCTTCCCCTCACTGCTATGCTTCTTGAAAAATGTTCTTTGTATAGTTGCTATTTTCTTCTGCCAAATTTATGCAGCCCAGGTTCTGCTTTCATTATCATTCTGAAGGTGGTCTTAGAACTGTCACCAATGATCAGGAGTTTTGTTTACTGGTGGCGTCTTTCTGTTCATTTACCTCTATGCATCACATGATCATTTTTGCCCACCACTTCTCTCTAGATTAAAAAAAAAATACCACAAAGCAATCAAACATTGTAGTCACAGAGAAAGGGTAAAGTAAATAAATATTTTTGGAGGCAGAATCTTCTATGTGCTTTCAGGGAAAAAAATAATTTTTATAGGAAAATTCAGACAGATAAAGGATGCAGAAATGCTCAGAAGTTAGCATATGCATACAACTTAACAGCATACTTATATGTGAAAGACATTTGTATTCATAGAATTTTGTTTCATTTTAATTCACTTGTTCTACCATATTGAAGTATGTAAATTTGGTTTACTAATGTAATCTTCCAGTGTTCTATTTTTCTGATTTGTAAAATAGAGATTAAAAACAGTAGTTTTCCCAAAGTTTTGTAAATATTATGTGAGATGATGAATATTTAACACAGTATCTGAAATATAGAAAGCTAATATAGGTAAACTAACTAATATAAGTAACTAATATAAGTAAACTAATTTTTTTCCTTTTCCCATATTTCTCTAATTCAGGTCAAAATTAATTTAAAGATAAAACAATTCATTTAGCTTGAGTTATCCTTTAGAATGAACACTGGCAATGTATAAAGTAAATTTTTGGAGTTTTGGACACAGTTTTTTTTTTTTCTTTTGGTTATGAATGTCTGGACATAGATAGCAGATGGTGTATATATGCCTTTTACTTAATCTGGGTGAGTAATTTTTATGTCTCTGTAGAGAACCTATACACAAGCCAGATCTGTAGAGTTTAACAAGGTCAATGGAAATTCTATCCTATGAATGCACTTGTACTGATAGAGAAACATGAAGTAGTTCAAACATGACTTAGAATGCTAGTCAATAGTAAGATAATACAAAATAGTTTTATTTATCTTTCTTAAATATCAGTTATTTTTAACAAATTATTACATAAGTTTGTACATATAGTTCAGTTCCCAAGATTTACCGAGTGCCTTTTTTCCATTAGTTCTACAAAACGCTCTGCATTAATATCTTAGAGTTTTGTTGATTTATTCTCTATAAGACAATATACACTAAAGGACTTGTGTTTTGTCTGTTTTCTTCCATAGACCCTCTTGCCTAATAATTCAATTAAGAGTCTCTTATATAAACCATGTTGTCTTTGTTTATTTTTATTGTTGAGTATCCATCTATGCTCTTATAATTCCAGTTTTGCAAAGAAGCAAGGGCTATTAATCAAATTTAACTAAAATGGCTCTTCTTTGGACCATCTCTTTTGGCAATAGCAAAGAAGTAAATCATGTAGAAGGAATCCATTAGAATCATTATACTTAGAAAACAACATGTTTATGGCTAATTATAATAATGTCTCTTGGTAATATCTTGATGTTATACTTGAACACACAGTAGAAAATTGCTCAATGTTCCTACTTCTCTTTATCCACTAAAGATAGAACAGTTATTTCAAACCAACTTTTGTGTGTATGTGTAGTATGTATGTGTGTCAGGGAGGTGGGGAGGTTGTAATCTACTTTCTTCTTAAAATATTAAATATTATCTAGCATATATTTATTTTAAAATTGTTTTTAATTAGCTTGGCTTGTTTTTCAAAGCTGTGTAAGGATCTTTATTATGTAGGGTGTCACCTCTAAAGGATGTCAAAATTTTCAGGTTTTAATTTATGTTTAATGTGGGCTTCAATATTTGCACAGTGGAATATAATTTGTTGTTTCAAATGCATTTGTTATTTAGTTAGTTTTATGCATGCTTGTTATAAACATTTAAACAATACAAAGTAGATGAAGCCAGTGGGTTTTATCTTTACCTCTATTGGAGATAACAGAATGTGGCTATCTATGTGCACACATTAAAGTTGGTGAACTACAATATTATTTTGTTTTTAACAATTTACCAGCTCCCCTAGAGAGAGGGTAGCATTAATTTGAAATTGGGCGAGCTCACTCTCTCACTTAGAGAAGGGAAATCCAGGTCAAACCTCCTGCAACCCTTTACCTTTTCCTTCTCAAAATTTAATGTGTATACTAATCACCAAGTATCTTAGTCTCTTTGGAAAACTATTAAAAAAATACTGTAGACTGGGTGACTTAAACAACAAATGTTTATTTCTTATAATTCTGGAGGCTAGGAAGTTCTAGATCAAGGCACTGATAGGATCGGCTGTCTTCTGAGAACCCACTTCCTGGCTCATTGACTTCTGACTTTGGCTTCTTTCCTTACGTGGCCAGAGAGCTCTCTGGAGGGGTCTCTTTTATAAGAACATTTGTCCCATTCATGAGGGCTCCACTCTCATCACATAAACTCTTCCCAAAGGACCCATTACTGGTTAGAATTTCAATGTACAAATTTTGGGAGGACATGGCACTTAGTCCATAACACCTAGGGAGTCTTGTTAAATGGAAGATTGTGATTCAGTATATTTTGAGTGGAGTCTGAAATCTGCATTTTCATCAGGCTCCTTAATAACAGTGCTACTGCTAGCCCTAGAAGCACACTGCACAGCAAAATAGTCTATACTTCTTCCCCTCCCCTCTCTAGATTTGGGTAATGCTAAAAACAAATGATTAAAGAAGACAATATAGATTATACAAACTTTATTTAATACTTCATAAAGTTTCCATTTGGAGAACTTCAAAATGGGGCAGAAGGCAGAAAGCTTTTGTAGGATAAAGAATAAAGAACAAGGAAGAGGAGAAAAATGGACACTGATAGGCTGGGGCCACATAGTCAACTCTGGGGTGAGAAGGAAAAGGAGGTAAGTCTAGAGCCCAGAGTTGGCTTGGTGTGTGGTGATTGGCTGACTGGATATACTGCGTGTATTGTCAGGCAGAGCATTTACAGTGACATGAAGTTAGGTAAGTTTCAGTTTGCTAATATGGTACCCCAGCAGGAGCAGCTGCATCTCGGGCCTAGAAGGTTATTTCAACAGTGTTACTGTTCTCCAGTAACTTAGAATTTCTTGTGTGGAGTTGAAGCCATCTGATAATAAACAACATGCACTATTACTGATAGCGTTTTCCTTTAGTCGGTGTAGAATTTGTAAACTTTTTGTTTCGGCCTTGATTATTGATAGCAGACATTGGGGAGGGACGGGGTGTAAAGATCCAAGTCTACCTTTCTACCATGATGCCAGCAATTCCCAGATCCATTCGCATAGAACTTTCCTAGTTTATTATGAGTAGGTGCTATCTGTTTCAAGATGTCAAGTGGCTTTTCTGAGTAAGGTTTAAAGTATTCAGTATGATTCCAATAATTGGACAGATTCTGGTATCCCTTCAACTCTTGGAGGTCATGATTACCAAGAGAGGGAAGATACACAGTTCTGCTTTAAAAAAATAAATAAATAAATAAAAACCAATTAAAAGTATTTTAGCATATGTGATTTTGACAGCTTAAAGAATATAGCAATTCTTATTTTTTAAGCAAAATATTTTATTTGCTTTTAACAATTCATTGATTCAAAAACACCCTAAGATCATTTCTAATCCTTTATAGAAGAATATAGCAATTCTTATTTTTTTAAGCAAAATATTTTATTTGCTTTTAACAATTCATTGATTCAAAAACACCCTAAGATCATTTCTAGTCCTGTATAGATCCCTAGGTATATAAATAGTGCCCAACAAAGGCAAGGACAGTGTGCTTAATTCTTTCACTAACAGTTGGGCCTGAGTTTCCCTGTCATTTCTTTTAAGTTTAAAAAAGACATCTGCAGACAGAATATGGAAATGTAATTTACAAGACATGAAGAAAGGGACTTCTCTGACCTCTTTAAAAAAAAAAAAAGCAAGCAATTTTGAAAACTCCTAATGCTATTGGTATGTTTAAGACATTTCTTATATTTCTGTTGCTATTTCATTTTGCTTTGTTTTCCCAGAATGACTTGCTATTTGTGGGCAATTGTCTGGAAATGGTAGGAAATTATTTTTAAATCGTAGGCATCAGTATACTACAAAGCTTTTACATCAAGCACTGGCTTTTATAAATTTATAAAAAGAATTATATTGAAAAGGAGCTAAACTCAAATAGTTTGACTCATCCAAACATTTTCAGTAGTCAGGAACTGAGGTTCTTCTACTTGTAAACATAAAGACTAGTTTAACAACAGGCTTTGTTTATGCAGAAGTTGCCGCATAAATTACTCCTTAGTAGAACTCAGAGAAAATTACTGCTCCATCCTTCCCTGCAGGAATATTTGGAAGGAAAACTAATTAACAGTACCTTCCATGTACCACAAAGCTGCAGAACATCTCAGTGTTATGATCTCTGGCAACCATATCCCAATATGGTTTATTATTAAACTCTTCTTCGGTTAGGGAAGAACTCAAGGTGCATCCTGCTTGGAATTCTTTGTTAAGAGATTAGCGACGGACAATGTATTTCCCTTCCAGACAATGTATTTCCCTTCCATGAGGCCATAGTTCTTGGACCTTTGTATTTCAAAGATTTCTTTTAGCGAGCAAAAAGAAAAACAAAACAGGGAAATGGGCATGTGTTGTACACAACTAATTGAATCAAAATGTGTGCTTTAAGTAAATCACTAACTATAACTCAGTGTCATTTCTAAAATATAATCGTAAGTAGGGAAAATCTCTGAGAAGATAGAGTACTAAAGAGGGGCTCCTGTGGCTCAGTGGGTTAAGTGCCTGACTCCTGGTTTCAGCTCAGGTCATGATCTCAGGGTCCTGAGATCAAGTTCTGCTCTGGGCTTCATGCTCAGCTCCATGCTCTGCTTAGATTCACTCTCCCTCTCCCTCTACCCCTCCTGCTCATGCCCCCCTCTCTCTCATATAAATAAAACACTCTGAAAAAAATAAAAAAAGAGAGTACTGAAGATCAACTAGGATAGTTGTTATCATCTGTCAGTAAATTGTTCTCATTCTCAGACCATGTAATTGATGTATATTTTCTGATTACCTGTTTTTATTTGTTCGTTTTATTTTCTAAGTGGAGTACAACTAACTACAAGCTGGTAAAAGCTATTTCAGGTCACAGTTCAGGTATAACATTGGAAATTTTTCCCTTGTCAGAAGTGATTGGCTATGATTTCTAATTCATCTTAGAATTAAGCCTGTAGAAATCCAGTGAACTAGAATTTAGTGGAATTTGTTGTATAGTTTACAGCATCAGAAGAGAAAGGAGTGATAGATTTTTATTCTTAAAAAAAAAAAAAGGGTCTCTTCATTGCACTATTTTCTTTTCTTTTAAAGATTTATTTATTTATTTTTAGAGAGAATGGGGGAGAGACAGAGGGGAAGAAACTTCAAGCAGACTTCCCACTGAGCAAAGAGCCTGATGCAGGGCTCAATCCCATGACCCATGAAATCAGGACCTGAGCCAAAACCAAGAGTAGGATCCTTAACTGACTAAGCCACTTAGGCATCCCTTATGCTCTTTTAAATCAATAATAAAATAAAATTTTACCATAGAAAAAATGTATATACAAAAATAGACCAATATCTTCCTTTGAGCCTTATACATCTTCTTGTTAGTGGAACCAAGGGTCACGCGTACTTGGAAGATGGGAGGATGTTAGCATTTCTCTAGTTAGACATGTACCTCAATGGTACTATGAAATATTCATGCTAAATCATGTTCTCAATTGCTGTGATGCTCACTTCTTCTTAAAACTTCTTCTGCAGCAGATACAGGTACTTTTGAGAGGGAATAGAAATTGAGCCGTTGAAATTTTTTCACTGATGAATGTATTATATGTATATTTAATTAGTCATCATAATTTGAGATATCTGAAGCAATAATTATGCAATAATGCTTGGTTCACATAACAGTGGATCCCTTGAGAGCTCATAAAATATGATGCAATTTAAAATATATTAAATATATTCATCTTCCTGGAATAAGAAAACATACTGCAAAATCCGAGCTAAAGCAAAGGCCAGTTCAAGAAATTAGTCTCTGGAATAAAATTTAACTTTATGTGCTCATTTTGAAAGATGACTAGAAATAAAACTTGGGGAAGAAAGATAAACAGTGTCATTTTCTAATAGCATAATTATTCTATGTTGGGGGAAATAAATAATATTACAATATTATGTATTATATTTAGAACACTCATTAAAAGAATGATAACCCATATTGATTCCACTTAATGAAACCTAAAAAAGTCAGTACATAATTAAATAAAAATGGGGTGTGCAATAACTATTATTTGGTTGAATCTAGTGCAGTGCTGGGCACTTGGTAGATATTTAGTAAATATATGCTTAATGAATAATGACTGTAAAGGCAGTTGTGTTCTTTTCTCATTTGTCTAATAGTGTTTCTGTGTGTCCCTGTTATATTATGTAAATGACCTGAGATTTAAATTTGATTTTCAAAGTTTAAAAGACTAGATGAGCATATAGATATACTTACTCATAAGAAAAATAACTATATATTTTTTAAGTGTGGAATTCACAAAGCAGTGAAATAATTTATTTCCGTTATGAAAAACTTACAGTTAGGGAATTTTCAGTCCATGTGTATGTACTTCATGTGGTAGGAAATGTTGTGTTTTATGTTCAGTAAGTTCTATAGGAAAACAGATGCAGTAAAAAACTGAAAATTCAGAATTTGTTTTAGAAAACTTGGTCACATGGTAATCTACACATCATATGCAAACAAAGGAAGCAAACTGCTACAGGAAAAAAAAAATTGTGTCCTCTTGAGTACAACAAAGAAGTGAATGATTGCCAAAGGAAATATTCATTGTGGCAAGTGTGTATATGTTGATCCCAAAGATATACAGATTGGTTTGCTGGAACAGCAATTATATAAATCATCTTATTAAGCCCTTTATTATCAATAGCTTTTGAATGCAAAATAGGAGATTCTTTTCCATAACAAAACAATAATTTTATCCTGGACAGGAGTTCCCTTTTCAAAGAGGCTTTGTTACAAGACTCTATGTTGAAGACAGTTTTACTGAGAATGTGAAGGCAGCTTCTCTCAGTGTGATGATTTGTATTGACATTGCATTTTGGTACACAGCCTACTAGTGCATAGAAATGTATACTAAACTTTAATTGCGAGATAGTGAGCTAGAAATATAGAGGTCAGTTTTATAGAGTATTTCTACGTGGCACAGAGGAATATTGTGATATATGTCAGCAATAATAGATTTTATATCAATTAACATTTTATTTGAAGTAACATTGTTTACTTTCACTGTTTTAAGTGGATATGTATCTAATGCCAAATTCTTAAGTATTAACTGAAGATTCTCTATTATGTATTACTACTCTAATGAATGTTTCATAAAACTTATAAGACATTTTCCTCATGACTATGTGCAGCAATCAAATAAGCAGTGTGCCTTCACAGAAAATTCTGAAGTGTCAAGATATGGTTACTAATTTTGTTTTCAGTTAGATTGGGGTCAGCAGATTTTTTCTATAAAGGATAAGATAGTAAATATTTTAGGTTTTGTTGGCCAAGAGGCAAAATTGAGCATATTATGAAAGCACTTATGTAACAAGAGGAAAAAATATATTTTTGCTATTTTTGTACATTTAATTCAAATTATAATAACAATCTAGTATAATTATAGAATTATTTTAATAACATTTCATCTAATTGAGGTTCAAGATTAATCTTCCCTATTATAAAAATTGGTTGCAAATACTCATTTGTTAATGCTGATATGAAATGAAATTTTAAAATTTAATCTTTGAAAATGATTTTCAACTATAGAGATAGTGCCAAATACTGATATCAGTCCACTAGCATATGATTTTAATTGCACATATTTGTCCCTTAGAAGGAAGTTAGAATTTGATCATATTCTTTTCTTCATATTTGTCTCTTACTATGTCACTCCATTGCAAAGTAATCATTCCCAATCAGAAGTTTAGGTGGAAGCTTCTCAAGTTTGAAGTTAAATGGATTTTGAAATAAGGAAATTTTCTTTGTATTTTCATGACGATGGGACGCATGCTGTTGGAGCTTCAGTTTGATCTTGAAAATATACAATCTTTAAACATTTATGGAAATGGAAATCTTCTTGTTTTAACTTTTGAGAAAGGAATACATGAGTAGAGCAACTTGACATTGCTAATGATTCATATAACATTAGTTAATTAAATGACACAGTTTACATTCCACATACAAGCACAGTTTTGCCTTGTAATTGTAGGTTGAATTCATTAAGAAACATTTTCAAGTCTGCAGCAGAAGCTAATTTCCAACGCCATTCAGTAATCGTTAATATTGTCCAAGGGCAATTCTCTTTGAGAAAGATATTCCAATCTTATCTTTAAGCTGAAAAACGGTTAACTGGTGTTAACCCATCAGACTTCCATGTGTGTAGGACAAGTCAGGATATTCAGCTTCTATTTCAGACAGAAAAAAAAAAATTACAGAACTACCCACCAGAGTGAATGAAATTTACAGTGATGCTGCTGGCTAATAATGTGGTAGATTCAAATATTATGTGGAAAGTACTTGCTGATGAATAATAAATACAGGCTTAAACACCTTAAACACAAGTTTTGTAAATTTATCCAAACTTGCCTTTTTCTGTTCCACGTCAGTTGATTTTTCCCAGCATCAGTTGAAATACATTTTAGCAGCATCTACTTATGGTTGTACTCAATTAGTATTTCTCAACTTCTTTAAAATACTCTCACTTGATAGTTGTTCCAAGCACATTGTTCAGAGGGAATGATTCTTCAGGCACTTCAGACTCTATATTGACTTTTCATGTAAATAACCAAGAATTATTAGTAGCATGTGTTGGTTCATACAGAAACTCAGGAATCGTTTACCTTATTCTTTAGTTGATTATTGATGGTGCTTCCAACTCTTTAAGCAACTGTTCTTGCAGAAAGGTTAACTGTCTTTATAATGTCAGTGTGCAGTAGCCATACATAGCTCTCCAGCAGTGTAAAAACAGGTAGCAAGCTAGATTTGGCCCATTTGCCATAGATTGTGAACATTTGTACAGTGTGATGATTCTGACAGATGTGTAATATATATTTTTAAAGATTTATTTATTTTGAGAGAGAGAGCAAGAGTGGGGGGAAGGGGCAGAGAGAGAGAGAGGTCACAGGCAGACTTCCCACTGAGCAAGGAGCCTGATGTGAGGCTGCATGTGGGCCAGCATGCAGGGCTCAATCCCATGACCTGAGCTGAAACATAGTTGGATGCTTAACTGACTGAGCCACCCAGGTGCCCCTAGAGAGAGGTACAATTCTTGACACAGAGTGGGTCCTTGATAAATGACTATTAATTAAAAGTATGTATGCATATACACACACATATATACATATTATATATATACATACAAAGGTGTGTATATGTTTATACATTAGTGCATGTTATTATTATTTTGTATTTGAGTTCAAGTAAATATAGATATAAGTGGAAATATAAACTATAATACCTTCCTTGGGATACCTATAATACCTATCTTGGGATACCAATATTACCTACCTTGGGATAGGACTATGTGCTAGAGATGGTTCACATCAGCTAACTAGAGTCAGTTGCTCAAATTACTGACATTTTTGAGCTGAAGATTAAATTACATACACTTAAATACATTTTACTAGAAAGGTAACACATTGAATTTCATCTGTTTAATTATCATACCACAGATTCCCTTTTTCTATGTCTTTGAGGTTATTTATTTTATTGTATCTTTATGGTGCAAATACTATGTGAAGATGTGCATCTATTAATTTCTTCCCAAACCTGTACTCAGTGACTATTCATTGTACATATTAAAACAGGCTATGATGATTATTTACATACAATGTACATACAATGTAACAAATGCTGCAAATCAGGACTTGATTTATAGTTTTGCCAATTGTCAAGACTTAAGAAATTAATGGAGTAAGTGCTAATAATGCTGATTAAGTGTAAATGTATGTAAGATCAGTAGTTATTATATTCTCGGTAATGAACACATATACAAATAATATTTAAAAACTATTATCCAGATCAGCACAGAAGTTGCTTAGGTCATGTAGTGAGGTTTAATTTCCTCTTTTTCATTAATGTGCTTGAAAAATATTGGTGACCTTCCCAACCCAACACTAATTCCTGAGGCTGCCTACTTGGGCCTTGCCTGGCTGCTCCTGGCTTGGTCACCCTCTGCATCTGAAGTCTTCCCTAAAGTAGTGATGGTGGGGGACGGGGAGTAGAGGGGAAACGAAAAAGGAAGAGCCTTCCCAGAGCTGGCTCCTAGTCTTTGTCATTTGTTGTTGTTGTTGTTGTTATTATTAACATATAATATATTATTTGTTTCAGGGGTACAAGTCTGTGATTCATCAGTCTTACACAGTACACAGCATTCACCACAACACATACCCTCCCCAGTGTCCATCATCCAGCCACCATTGCCCCACCCCTCTCCACTCTAGCAACCCTCAGTTTGTTTCCTGAGATAAAGAGTCTCTTATGGTTTGTTTCCCTCTAAGGTTTTGTCTTGTTTCATTTTCCCCTCCCTTCCCCTAGGATCCTCTGTCTTGTTTCTCAAATTCATCATATCAGTGAGATCATATGATAATTGTCTTTCTCTGATTGACTTATTTTGCTTAGCATAATACCCTCTAGTTCCATTCATGTTTTTGCAGATGGCAAGATTGCATTTTTTGATGGCTCTGTAATATTCCATGGTACATATATACCACATTTTCTTTTTCTTTCTTTTTTTTTTTTTTAAGATTTTATTTATTTATTTGACAGACAGAAGTCACAAGTAGGCAGAGAGGCAGGCAGATGAGAGGGGGGAAGCAGGCTCGCCGCTGAGCAGAGAGCCCAATGCGGGGCTTGATTCCAGGATCCTGGGATCATGACCTGAGCTGAAGGCAGAGGCTTTAATCCACTGAGCCACCCAGGCACCCCTACCACATTTTCTTTATCCATCCATCTGTTGGTGGACATAACGGGCTCTTTCCACAGTTTGGCTCTTGTGGACATGGCTGCAATAAACACTGGGGTGTAGGTATCCCTTCAATCACTACATTTGTATCTTTGGAGTAAAGACCCAGTAGTGCAATTCTGGGTTGTAGGATAGCTCTGTTTTTAGCTTTGTGAGGAATCATCATACTGTTTTCCAGAGTGGCTACACCAGCTTGCATCCTCACCAACAGTGTAGGAGAGTTCCCCTCTCTCGGTATCCTCGCCAACACCTGTTGTTTCCTGACTGGTTAATTTTAGCCATTCTGACTGGTGTGAGGTGGTATCTCATTGTGGTTTTGATTTGTATTTCCCTAATGCGGACTGATGTTGAGCATTTTTTCATGTGTCTGTTGGTCGTTTGGATATCATCTTTGCAGAAATGTCTGTTCATGTCTTCTGCCCATTTCTTGATTGGATTACTTGTTCTTTGGGTGTTGAATTTGATAAGTTCTTAGTAGATTTTTGGATACTATCCCTTTATCTGATATGTCATTTGCAAATATCTTCTCCCATTCTGTCTATTGTCTTGGTTTTCTTGACTATTTGCTTTGCTCTGCAAAAGCTTTTGATCTAGATGAAGTCCCAATAGTTCATTTTTGTCTTTGTTTCCCTTGCCTTTGGTGATGTGTCTAGGAAGAAGTTGATGCTGTGAGGTCAAAGAGATTGCTGTCTGTGTTCTCCTCAAGGATTTTGATGGATTCCTGTCTTACATTTAAGTCTTTTATCCATTTTGAGTCTGTTTTCGTGTATGGTGTAAGGAAGTGGTCCAGTTTCATTCTTCTGCATGTGGCTGTCTATAGCATTGAGCCGAGCTCATTGTGGACCCTCCATAAATCCCAGTTTAACAGGAAGTAACCACTAAGAATTCAATCCCTTGGAGAGTGAGAGGAGATGCAAGCACAGTTAGTTTGGTTAGGGTCATGAGGATTCCTGAAATGCAGTCCTGAAGCCCTTGGAGGTAAATTTCTTCTTTTCCTCCTGGAAATGGCTGCCATGTCTGTCATGGCCTGTTCTGATACAGACTAAATGTCAAGCCCAGGTCCAAATTCCACTTTTGACCCTGGGGGTCTCCGGGCAGGACTGGTGGAGCTGGGGAGGGCTTGGCAAGAGTGGAGGTGAGTGTGTCAGAGTCAGAATGGAGCCCCCTGCAAGCCCCTGACTCTCCTTAGGGGAGTCTGGGAGGGAGAAACACATTGCTGAGATTGGGAGCACTTCAGTTTGCTGCATAGGTAGTTTGCCTGATCCTGGTCAGAGCTCAGCCCCTTCTTAAATGAACCAGAAATCCCTCTACTCTGTACTCCTAAGGGGCTCAGTGATTGGAACTTTCAGGGATGTGCATGGGGATTGCAGCCCTAAGGACCCTGTGTCAGGACCATCAGGGATGTCACCCACATGGCCTGGCAGCCACCTACGGCTGCACTGGGCTTCCTTCTGTAGGACGCTGAGGACTCTAAGGCCGAAGATCTAGACCTGTGTGTTCTCTGAGGGATGTGGTGTGTGAGGCTTGCCACAGCCTGTGGAGCTTCCTTTACCCAGCTTGAGGAAAGGCCACTTCCTTTTCTTTCCTCTTCAGTTTGTCTCCCCAAATCCTTTCCTTTGGTTTCTCAAAACAGGCCACCTATCCCTCCGAGGCTTTCTGTTTCCAAACGTCCTTTAACTCTTTTTCTTTTAAAGGAACTTTTTCAAATTTCAGAGTCCATTGCTTACTAAAATGAGGTGACATGCTTACCATTAAATTAATTCCAAATATCTGTAATGTTATTATTTAGATGGAAATGGTTGATGGCTTATGCAGGCCCTGATGGGTAAGGGAGTAAAAAGCAGGTCAACCTCTCTGGACACTAATTTGTAAAAATATGTAAAAATCTTTAAAAATATTTGTCTACTCGATCCATCCTATTCTAGGATCTTTAGAAAAAGGTTATATACAAAGATCATCACAGTATTATTTTAAAAAGAAAAGATGAAAGTAATTTAAATAACCTACAATGGAGAACTGATTAAATAAATTATAGTGTGTTCATTTTATGGGACATAAATTGTCCATGAAGGGCATCTGCATGGCTCAGGGGCTTAAGCCTCTGCCTTCGGCTAAGGTCATGATCTCAGGGTCCTGGGATCGAGTCCTGCATAGGGCTCTCTGTTCAGCAGGGAGCCTGCTCCCTTTTCTCTCTCTCTCTGCCTGCGTCTCTGCTTACTCGTGATCTCTTTCTGTCAAATAAATAAATAAAATTTTAATAAATAAATAAATAAATAATTCATGAAAAGGTTGATTAATTGTGCCATCAAAGAAAAGGTAAAGAGATAAATCTATGTAAAACAAAAAACAAAAACAAAAAATTCCAAGTCAAAATAATCACTGAAAAAATAGAAAAAAACAACTTGTAAAAGGTTAATTTGTATGTGTAAGAATACCATAGATTTAAGAAAAAAATGAAGCTTAATAGAAAAATTGTCAAAAAAACCTGAATAGAGAAATCTCAAGGGAAATTTTGATATATGTAAGAAAAAACACTCCCCCCTTAAAAAAAAGTTAAGTTAGGTACTTGTTTGTGCTGATTGGATTGTTAATATTAAAAAGTCCTTATATTAATGCTAACAGCACTAGTCACACTCACAAACAAGGTATACATTGTTAAAACCATTCTGGAGGGCAATCTGTTAAATTTATTCCTGAAATATTTCGTTTTTATTTTTTGTCAGGCACTGAGGAAGTTTCTTTATAGGGGTGAGGTAAGATGAAGGAGTATATTGTTATCAGCCCCCTAAGGAGACGTGTGCATTTAGCGTTTTTATGAGTGGGCAGAGTTGACTTCCCTGCTCTGTTGACTTGGGCCATATGACTTGCTTTGACTAGTGGAATATGGGAAGATTTGAGAGTATGCCAGTTCACATGGAGCCTCTAAGAAGTGTGCTATGTTCTGCTTGCCCTGTTGTGCTTGGAACATCCCCCAAGAGAAGATGTCTAAATAGCTTCTTTAACCTGGGCCTTTGAATAAGAAACCAATCTGGCTAAGTGGAGCAGACTTGAAAGTCAAGCCTAACCAAGCCCAGGGTACTGACTGAAAAGAAAGGAACAACAACAACAGAACAGTAAAAAACTGCCATTGAAAATAGTAAATTCTTTTGTCGTAAGCCCCTGAGATTTGAAGGTGGTTTGTTATGTATTTTGTATATCATTGTTCGTGGAGCAAAACCTGTGTCATATACATGTACAGGAAAGAACAGTTTCTTCAAAATGCCCTAAACCCCCTCCATCGCCTTCCCTAAAACACTGGAAATAGTAGATGAAGAAAATAGATTGAATAGATTTTATCTTTGGAGATATAGGGGCAGATATGCACATTTAACAAATCATCGCATACATAATTATGTAGTTGCACATTGTCATAAGTATTAGCCAAGAAAAATAGAAAAAGTATAGCTTATGGAAGATAATCAGAACAAATCAGTTTCGGTTGGAAAATCAGTGAGAGATTCTCCAAGTTACCTCCCATTTAAAACATGAAAGAATAAGAGGTAGACAAAGAAGAAGAAGAAAAGCATCTCAGGCAAAAGGAAAAGAGTGAGCAAAAGGGAAGAAGAGCTTGTGTTCTGTAGGCACTGGCAGGAGACCAGGGAATTCAGAGTACGCACAGAGTGGGGTCTGAGGGGTTGCAAGGCCTTGCAGTGAGTTTGGTGGGTTCTAGGCTAAGCATAATGCGGCCTATGAGCAAGTATTTCTTTTGACCTGAAATGTATCTCTGTAAGCATAGTCTCATAACTAGAGTGAATTAAGCCCTTGGTATATAAAAATGAGCTTGGAATTTTGAATGCCTCCAAATGTGAGGCTGTTCTTATAAAAGCTCTTTCCACAGTTCATGTCACATGTGGACTTTTTAAACACTGTCAGTTGAAACACTACCAAAAAATAGAAGAAAAAGAGACAGTTTACTCATGAAATCACTTTTAAATAAATGATAATTATTGAATTCTATCCTAGGGACTTGAATTTTTGTCACTTTCTTTTGAAGAGCTGTATGATTACTTAACTATAACAGTAAAACTAAAGAAGAGAAAATTCCTCCTTTAAAGGGAAGAAAAAAATGCTCCTTTTCTGGGTCAACAGAAGAGTCTTCCTAAATATCAACAACACAGTAATGTAATCATGCTATCTAAGAATCAAGCAAAATGGAAACATTTACTCATAAGTTTCTCTTCTTATACATTTATAGAACGCTATCCAATGAATTATAGTCTATAAAATTTGTATTTGAGCTATTGTATAATCACTTAAATAATGGTAATAATGCCAAAATATAAAAAGTTCAAAGTTGTTTTGGAAGACCAAAAAGGAAAAAAAAAGCTTGCTATATTTCTGGATTGTTTTAGTAGACTCTTTGACAACACAAACATTGTAATTTTACTGCCTACAAGTAGGGTAAATTGAATCAATTAACTTATTAAATTTACCTTTAGATCTTTATGTTTTATGTATTACCTTTATAATTTAAAATTATAAATCATTATCTGAAGACATATAAATCTGTAAAACTTCATTTGCATCAATGTATAATCACTTAACTAATACCAATAAAACTAAGAGAAAAAAGTCAAATAATTTAGTAGAAAAGAAAGTGTCTTATCATGGTTCTTGATCTCTTAAGTGAGCATATTGGAAGGTAGAATCAACCTAAAAGCTGAACCATTTCCATTTTTAGGTTGAATGGTGAAAAAACTAAATTTAGTGCTAGGTGTAGAAATATTTGTTATCAGTGGAGAAGGCCCAGGGTCATGGAAATCCCTTAAAGGAGGTGATTTCTGGGGAGGTTTCTTCTTGCTTTCTAGAAGAGGGTCAGACCAGCTATTCTCTTAGGAATTTCCCCTTGGCTCCCTTCTGTAATTAATGACTTCTGATGTTAGGATGAGGTGGAGGATCAGACCACCCAATCAGAGGGGAGGTTTAAATCAAAGGAAGATCCTTAGTATCTTTCATGTAAGAGCAGTTAGATAATCTCTGTCTTTGTCTTGTGGAGGAGCTGCTGAATCTCTTTCTCCTGGGGTCCTGATCCCCTGTGGGTGGCATCTGGTTCTTACCAGCCATGGAACCCTGGATCACTGCCCCATTACAACATCACAAATCTCCTTCCTCAGGACCTGTTCATACAGAGAATTCCCTAGTGGTCTTCCAGGGACTCTGCCAAATGTCCCATTCAGAACATTGGAGACATAGATACTTTTCAAAATATTCACATTGAATTCTAACTCAAAAAATTTTTGTCTAAAGTTTCCACTTTTTTCTTTAAGTCATCAAAGTTATTCTCAGACATCAGTATTCTCCACCTGTTATGAGCTTTTCTCTCATGGGAAATTCTCTGACACTGATACTTGCCAGTGACTATTTCCAATTCTTCTGAAAGACTTGGCTTCTATTTTGTATGTGTCCAATACTTCACATGCATGGCTCATCTTTTCGATTGTTTTGGAAAGATGTTCCTCTTTTAGTGTGTGTTAAATTCACTCTAAATTGAATATTTCATGAACATGCATTTATTTTTCTTGATGCAGTTCAAGGAGGACATAAAATTTCTGCTAGAGCTTTTGCTTTTTATTTTCTAATGGTGGTCTTCCTGATGGCAGCAAAATGTTCTCAGTTTGGACACTTAAAAAAAAAAAAAAAAAGATTTATTTATTTATTTATTTGACACAGAGAGAGAGATCACAAGTAGGCAGAACAGCAGGCAGAGAGGGGGAAGCAGGCTCCCTGCTGAGCAAAAAGCCCAATGTGGGACTCCATCGCAGGACCCTGAGATCATGACCTGAGCCAAAGGCAGAGGCTTAGCCCACTGGGCCACCCAGGTGTCCCTGGACACTTTTAATATGATCGTTAAGTACATTGATTATTTTACCTTTTTCAGCTAGTTTAGTGTACATTTGTTTTTTTGTTTGTTTGTTTTTTATTCAAGACTTCTTAAGAAAGTGCTTAGTTTCCTGTGGCTGCTATAATAAATTACCCCAAACTTAGTGGCTTAAAACAACATCAGTTTATTATCTGGCAGTATGGACATCAGAAAGTCCAAAATTGGTCTCACTGGATTAAGATTAGATGTCAGCAGAGCTGCGTTTCCCCTTCTTGTAGAAGCCCTAAGGGTGCATTCTTTCCTTGTCCTTTACAGCTTCTAGAGGCTTCCTCTATTCCTTGGTTTACTGTTCCATCACTTCAACATCTGCTTATGTCATATCATTTCCTTTTCTCATTCTGACCCTCCTGCCTCCCTCTTGCCAGGACCTTGGTGATTGCATTGGGCCCACCCAGAAAATCCAGGATACTCTCCCCATTTTAAGATCCTTCACTTAGTCAAATCTATCAAGTCCCTTTTGCCTTTAAGGCTCTAGGGATTAGGAAGTAGGTATCTTTGGGCTACCGTTATTCAACCTACCACATCAAGCAAGCCATTTCCTCTAACCTTCTACTAAGATGTCTATAGTTTCTGATACATTTGTTTTATGGAATTCCAAGTTCCTGGAATCCATGTTATCTTCTCAAAGACCAGGATTGCTCAGCTTTAGCAAATGGTTACCTAGCTTTTACTTTTCAAACTTATTCCATACCACTTTAGAGTTTTATATCACTGCATTTCATTTAAGGTTCACCTGCTCTTCTTTTCCATCCATCTATCTATGAAAACAGCTTTATACTTTCCTCAAGATTAGAATTTTCATTCAACACATTTTTTTTTAGTTTTTTATTTTTTTTTGTAAACAAATAATGTATTTTTATCCCCAGGGGTACAAGTTTGTGAATAGCCAGGTTTACACACTTCAGAGCACTCACCATAGCACACACCCTCCCCAAGGTCCATAACCCCACCACCTTCTCCTTACCCCCTTCCCCCCAGCAACCCTCAGTTTGTTTAGTGAGATTAAGAGTCTCTTATGGTTTGTCTCCCTCCCAATCCCATCTTGTTTCATTTGTTCTTTTCCTACCCCCCAAACCCCCTACGTTGCATCTCCACTCCCTCATATGAGGGAGATCATATGATACTTGTCTTTCTCTGATTGACTTACTTCGCTAAGCATAATACCTTCTCGTTCCATCCACTTCGTTGCAAATGGCAAGATTTCATTTCTTTTGATGGTTGCATAGCTTTCCGTTGTATATACATACCACCTCTTCTTTATCCATTCATCTGTGGATGGACATCTAGGTTCTTTCCATAGTTTGGCTATTGTGGACACTGCTGCTATAAACATTCGGGTGCACGTGCCCCTTCAGATCACTACGTTTGTATCTTTAGGATAAATACCCAGTAGTGCAATTGCTGGGTCATAGGGTAGCTCTACTTTCAACTTTTTGAGGAACCTCCATGTTGTTTTCCAGAGTGGCTGCACCAGCTTGCATTTCCATCAACAGTGTAGGAGGGTTCCCCTTTCTCTGATATCCTTGCCAGCATCTGTCATTTCCTGACTTGTTAATTTTAGCCATTCTGACTGGTGTGAGGTGGTATCTCATTGTGGTTTTGATTTGTATTTCCCTAATGCTGAGTGATGTGGAGCACTTTTTCATGTGTCTGTTGACCATCTGGATATCTTCTTTGCAGAAATCTCTGTTCATCTCCTCTGCCCACTTCTTGATTGGATTATTTGTTCTTTGGTTATTGAGTTTGCTAAGCTCTTTATAGATTTATACTAACCCTTTATCTGATAAGTGGTTTGCAAATATCTTCTCCTATTCTGTCAGTTGTCTTTTGGTTTTGTTAACTGTTTCCTTTGCTCTGCAAAAGCTTTTGATCTTGATGAAATCCCAGTAGTTCATTTTTGCCCTTGCTTCTCTTGCCTTTGGTGATCATTCAGCATATTTTTTAATATTGTCCGAAGTTCTACTTCATTTTTCTGATGTATAATGAAGGCCATTTTAGTTGCAGGTACTTTGTATTCTAAATGTCTCGCACCATTTACCATTTGCCATCAGCCCAGTTTTTTCTAAACATTTTGATAACTCTTCTTCAGTTTTTTCCTAAGTATCTCTCTCTTTTTTTCCCCCAAAGATTTTATTTATTTGAGAGAGAGAGAGAGAATGCATAAGCAGGGGGAGCAGCAGAGGGAGAGGGAGAAGCAGACTCCCCACAGAGCAGGGAGCCCAATGCAGAACTCGATCCTAGGACCCTGAGAGCATGACCTGAGCTAAAGGCAGATCCTTAACCAATTGAGCCACCCAGGTGCCCCTTTTTTTAAGTCTCATAAGCCCAAGTGAAGAGTTAGAGATTCTAGGTCCTTTTCATGGCCTCCAGCTTTTGTATTCAGTAAACTATTCTCAAGTCTGGCTTCCATTAAACTTAATTCAGTGCCTGGGAAATACCCTTTATGATGCTAAGCATCTAAAAGATGTGCTCTCTTTTTTTTAGATAGGCAGAAATTCCAATGGCCAGGTCTTTGTCTCTAACTGTGTTAAGTAGGGTTCTAATAATTAAAGACTTCCAACGTAACTACAACTCTACCCTCTCCTACAGTAACCTGCAGATATTTGGGCCTGGTCTGAGGTCCCTTGTCTGCAGTGCCTGCCTCAGTCTCTAGGACCGAGTAATTTAGTAATATAGTAATATAGAGCATCACAGCTATTAGCTGGCTTACCCAAGGCCAAACTAAGCCACATCACATTGCCAGGCCAGAGAATTTGGTCAACATTCTTCCTGAAATCACACCAGTGCCTCATAATCAGGACAGAACTTGGTGTAATTAGGGAAGAAGGGGCAAGGACAGTAGAAGATAATTTCCCAACTTTCCTAACATGGTGACAAACATTCATAGATATAGTACAATCACAGGGGATATAAACTAGGCCTAGAGGTCCATGAAAATGCTCAAGGGTTCTGGTCACAGCAGTCCTGTCCAGTTCCCTAAGAACCCTGGGAATCCATGTTTTGTCTTATCTGCAAGCCAATTAAGGGCACTGGTTGGGATGCCCAATTGATGGTGAAGCACTGGGAATATTTGCAAGTTGCCAACTCTGGCCAATATTTCATCTTCCCTTAAATAAGCTTCTTGTTCTGTGTCCCATGGTCTATCTAAGATTGCCAGATTTAGCAAATAAAAATACAGGGTGTTCAGTTAAATTTGAATTTTTATAAATAATACGTAGTATTTTGGTATAAACATGTTCCATGCAATGGTTATGACATACTAATGATTTAAAAAAATATATTTGTTGCTTAACTGCAGTTCATAATTTAACAGGACATCCTGGATTTTTATCTGGCAATCCTTTTTCTTGTAGGCATCATTCTGCCTACAATGGAGTCAGAAAACTTACTGGTCTCAGTGCCTTTCCTTGTTTTGTGTTTGGCTAGCCTTGAATTTATATTGGGAGGAAAGTTATGAAGGACTCAGCAAAGTATTTCAAGTAGCGGTGTTGAAGCAGGATCCTACTAGGTGGTTAGAGCTGATTGTAAGCATGTTTGCCCACTCTTTGTTCAGCAGTGACTCATTCACAGCTTGAAACAGGTCACAGTTGGCATTTACACCAAAGCAATAGAGAAACACCAGGAATGAAAGCTGTGTCTAACCTCTGAGACCCCAATTCCCTGGACCGTTTATTGTTTTAACTTACGTGATTGATTATGATCCATCCTCTTTAACCGTAAGCTTTGTCATTCTTAGGTTATGAAAAAATCCTTGAAGTCAGTTTTCTCCCCTTTAGAGTAAGGTGGACAAGAAATACCATTGCCACCAGAGGTCACTCTTAACCTCCTGAATCCAAAAGCACCCAAACTACAAAAGGAATCTCTTGGTGCAGAGAATTAAGAAAGACATTTTCTGTATCATAAAATACATAATCCAAAATTCACTCTACCATTTATCTTATCACTATGGAGTTTCTGTGGAACATACTATAGTTAAACTACCAGTATGATGGATATTATTATTTAGTATCACTTTCCCATTGATTGTCAAGTGCAGAAACACTTTATTCATTTTAGACTCTTTCCTTAAGTGCCATCAGAAGAACTAAAGAAGGTTACAAGAGGGAGGGAACTGTTTCTCATTAAGGTTAAGCTTTATGTATACAATCTCAGACATATTGTGAATTTACAGAACTAAGGAGAAGGTAGAAGTAAAACCCCTTGATGACCACTTACTTGTTTAGTGAAAGGTAATAATTCACAGCATTTGACTTAAAACATAGCACTGCTGAAAACCTAGTTCCATTAAACATATGTTTTCTTAACGATTACTTAATAAAACTGAAAGTTTTTGCTGGGCATTGTCTATGAGTTGTATGAAATGAATAAAATATTACCATTTCTGAGGTCAGAGTCTAATGGAGGAATTATATCTTTATTTCCAAATAGTGAACGGTTCAGTAGAGATTTCAGCCACATGCTACAAGAATTCAGAAACACAGAGCAAGTCATTGTAACTGGTCTCTTTTCTTTTAAGTTTGTTGGCTGATTTATGGCCTAGATATCACTTTGGTGTGAAGAGGAAGCTTCCATTCTATTGGGGGAAAGTATTAAAAAGTAGAGAAGTAAATTGATTATATGATAATTGCAAATAGTTCCAAGCACTATGAAGAAACTACCACAGGGTAATGAAATAGGGAAGAATCTGGGGTACAGTTGCCACAGTCAGTCAGATAAGGCCTCCCAGGGGGAGGAAGCCTGTGGGTCCCAAAGGAGGAGTTTGTTCTGTGAAGATCTAAAGGAAGAACAGATCTAGGTGGAATTGGGGGAACTTAAAAAGCCCTATAATGAAACAAGATGGGATTGGGAGGGAGACAAACCATAAGTGACTCTTAATCTCACAAAACAAACTGAGGGTTGCTGGGGGGAGGGGGTTTGGGAGAAGGGGGTGGGATTATGGACATTGGGGAGGGTATGTGCTTTGGTGAGTGCTGTGAAGTGTGTAAACCTGGTGATTCACAGACCTGTACCCCTGGGGATAAAAATATATGTTTATAAAAAATAAAAAATTATTAAAAAAAAACCCTATAATGAGAATTCAGGAGTTCTTACAGAGATAAGAATTAATGGAGTTACTGAAGTGGTTAAAATAGATTTGTTGATAGGTATATTTGAAGGAAAGTCCCTGCATATGTATGGAGGGACCAATTTAATTAACCTCTCTGCAGTCTGAACTGGACGGGTTACTTTGTTACTAGGTGTGGTCAATCTCCTGTGGGCTCTGGGAAGAGAACACAAACATACCGCAGAGAGAAAAGGTAAAGACAGTCTTGCAGAACAGCTTGCTCCAAAGCATGCTGATCATCAGATCTCACCTGGGAACACCAACTTCTCCTCAAACAACAGGGAGAACTTTAAAACCATGAACATGCGCCTAACGGCTCTAGGAACCAGTCTAATGTTGTCCTGAAAATGAATGACACTGAGTTAGAAAAAGCCCTTTTCCAGTATTGGCAGTGATGAAAGATTTTTAAAATTTGAAATCATTGTGAGAATAATTATATAAATCAACAAAACTGAAAAGGGACTTAAAAAAAAAGATTTTATTTGTTTGAGAGAGAGCAAGGAAGAGTATGAGTCGGGGTAGAGGGGCAGGTAGAGAGAAGCAAACTGTCTGCTGAGCAGGGAGACTGACATGGGGCTTGATCCCAGGACCCCAGGTTCATGACCTGAGCTGAAGGCAGACGCTTAACCAACTGAGCCACCCAGGCACCCCCTAATAAGGGATTATTTAAGGCATTTTAAAAAGATGAACTTAAATTTTAGCATTCGTGAAAGTAGCTTTTAACATTATTTTTTAAAGATACATGAAAATGTATTGTTTACTAGAGTCAAGAAGCTGAGGCGATTTTTTTTTTTTTTTTAAGAGAATACAATGTGATATGCTTTCTGTTTACACCAGCTTTCGTGAATAGCACTTTCTGGAAATAAACTCTGTCTTTGTACTTCCATGCTATGTGCTGTATAAGTCACTCATTCATTTCTTCTCCACAGGTCCTTGGTTGGTAGAATGTGGGCATGAGAGACATAGGCTGCAGAGTGTGTATACCTCAGAGGCAGAGATCAGGGGCCATTGAAGGATTTAAGTATCTTTTCCCTTGTGGATGTATGGGAGTAACTTGACTGAATAACTCATCTGTTTCATTCATTCATTCATTCAGTTTTGGAATCAGGTTGACATGGGCTCTGATGCTTCATTTGCAAGAGATCAGGCTCAAGAACCTAGGTTCACACTTGCCATGCCTTTTACATGGTTTATTCACTGTTCTCAAATGAAGTGATTTCTTTGTATTGCTCTGTCCAGCTATAAATTTAAAATATTATACCAAAATCACATGTAAGTTTATTATTAAAATATCTTAGGAAGCATAGGATTACAACCCATTTTTCACTGTATACACTCACACATACTTTTTTTCCCCCTCTGTTTCTGTTGAGAATCATTTTATGTGAGGTGCTTGCCTGGTTCCGTTGGAAGAGCATGCAACTCTTCATCTTGGGGTCATGAGTTTGAGTCCTACATTGGGTGTGGAGATAAAAAAAATAAACTTAAGAAAATAGAATGATTTTATATAATCATGTCATTTTATTTTAAGTCAAAGGGACCAATGTACTCTTTTCTTTTTATTCTTTTGTCAAGATTCTTTTGCATGCAATGTAAACAATGCATTGCTATGTGGTACATTTTCTCAGGGATGATTTAACTATGCCATTCTCAGAAACTCTCATGTGGCACTCAGATATATCTTAATGTGAAGCAATGGTAAAGATATCTCTACACAGGCTATTACAGTCTGGTACTAATAAAACATAGCTAACCATGGGGAGTAAGTACATTGGGATGTTTTATGACTAGAAGGTGATTGTGTGAATTATAAGTAGTAAGACCTGGTTACATTGTGATAGACTAACCAGCTTCAATAAATAATTCTCTTATATATATGGGAATGTAACATTCATTAGCATCATGTTCTTCAAATATACCTGCTATTATATTCAGGATAGAAGTATAGTCATTTTCTTTGAAAACATCCTTATTCTCTGCAAACTGAAGTATATCTACCAAATTTTCCAACATCTACATTTCCATAAACATGGTAAAATATTATTTAACTTCAGATTATTTTCTCAAGTAGATTGTTATACAATATGCATAATATATAAATATTATTAGAACTGTGATATTATTAGTAGAATAAACTTATACATTAATAAAATACTTATGTGTAATTGTTTAAAATTCACTAATTATTAGTTTATATAATTAATATATAATTTCTATGATTTATTGTTATATATTAATCTATGACCTCATGAAATGTTACAATCTAATAATAATCATAGCATTCACATTAGGAAAATTATTCTAACATGTATTATGAGATAGGCCAAGAAAGTAATATTGTCTAGGTTCAAATATTACATAAACATCTGCATACTGTGTCATGGCCAATGAAGCAAATGTGATATTAACTTCATTAATAAATGAATCACAAGTTTTAAATAAGGCAGACAGTAGTCCCACTTTATATGGAACCTAGTTTATATCTAAAACTACATTTGAAAAGAAATATTCACAAACCATAATGATTCCAGGGGAAACCATGAGAATGTAAGACATTGCTCCTTAAAAATGGTAGATACAGGAGTGCCTGGGTGGCTCAGTTGATTTAAGTGTCTGCCTTTGGCTCAGGTCATGAACCTGGAGTCCTGGGATGGATTGATTGAGCCCCATGTGGGACTTCCTGCTTAGTGAGGCATCTGCTTCTCCCTTTCCTTCTTCCCTCCCCCCGCTAATGCTCTCTCTCTTGCTCACTCTCTCTCTAATAAATAAAATCTTTTAAAAAATGGTAGATGTAATGGAAGGTATTAAGACTAAAGAAAAAGGAATGCTGAGTTGAATGGGCAGTGAGGAGGCAGGACTGAGAGTGATGGGTTAGTGAGCTTCAGAGATATGAAAGATGTAACTGAAAGAGAAATTAACCTCATCTGTATAGTATTAGAAGACAGATTTGAATTATGGGACTTGAGGGATCATTTTAGGGAGTCAGATTTCAGCTCAAAGAAAGAACGTTCTGATAATTAGTTATGCCTCAGAAGAGACTAGATTGCCAAGAGATACTTTTTTTTTTCTCTTTTTTTTAGAGAAAGAGAAAGGGAGGAGAAGCAGTGGAAAAAGGGAGAGGGAGAGACGGAATCTTAAGCAGTCTCCATGCCCAGCACAGAGCCCCACAGAATTGGGAGGTGGGGCTCAATGTCATGACCCTGAGATCACAACCTGAGCTGAAATCAAGTCAGAAGCTTGACTAACTGAGACACCTTGGCCCCCCAAGATACTAACTTTTTTAGTTTTGACTGTTTTTGTCAATCATTTTTTGAGTTTATACAACGTAGATTGGGACCAACATGCTCTGGATCCAAGTATAAAAGACTTTAATAAGGTGCCTGTATCTTTTATAATCCCAATAGGACACATTTAAAGAGAAAGGAAGGATGGTAATAATAAACAGGTTGAGATAGTAGTCTTAAGCAGTCACTATATAGGATAAGCTGATAGTCTAAGACAAATCAATGATTCCATGAATCATGAAATGCATAATTTTGATGATGGTGATGATGATAGAAATTACTTAAATAGCATTTCCTAGAGGCCAGGAGACATTTTAAGTTATTTATATAAGAGGTAGGGAAGAGTGTTTTCTACATTTTGCTGAGAAGGATAACTTCTGTCCACTTTTCTGGCTCTATTTAAGGTCTTATAGCTGGTAAGAGATAAAACCAGCTAGTAAGAGGTAAAGCCAGGATTCCAGTCTTGACAGTATGATTCTAGAGCTTCATGGAGTTGAGTGCTATATTACCTCAATAGATACATTTTTTAAACTTTATTTTGAAATATATATATATTTCAAAATGTATACTTTATATATATAAAATGTACACAAATATATACATATATACATATATAGTTTCTATGTGATTTTCTGTGCACATATAGATTCATGTAACCATCACAGAAATCAAGATGCAGATGTACTCTATCACCATAAAGATCTTTCTCACAGTTACCTCTTTATAGTCATACCTACCCTTCTTCCCCTCAACATCCCTGTCACCTGGCAACTATTAGCTTGTTCTCCATTTAAAAAATTCTGTCATTTCAAAAATATTTTATAAATGAAATCATACAGTAGATGAACTTCTGTGATTGGTGTTTTTCACTCAGCATAATGTTGAATAAATTTGTTTAATGAGAAAATTTAAACATGTCAACTATAATTTCTGTGGACAAATTTTCATTTGATTTTATAATAAATAAGTTGTTTAAATATTCTTATAAACAACATACAATGCAGAAGACATATGAGGATTGATACCTTTTTTGGGGATAAATATATGAAGAACATTGGAAAAAATAAACATTTAAATTGGGTTAACTGTTTAAGAATTGGTATTTTAGTTGAAATTATGATTATTTTCCAATTATTGGCTGTTTATTTTGTGTGAAATCTTAAATGATCTGTTTTGTTGCCTATAAACAGAGAAGCAACTTTGTGTGCTGATGGGAAAGAATAAAAGCAATCAACATTCAAATTTATTTTAAATTACATTCCCAGACATAGGGAAATATTAAAAAGGAATTAAGAAATTTTCTCCATTAGAGTTTTAGTTAGAACCACTTCATTAAGTGACAGCTTCAAAGTAAATAGGCAGGCAATTATGTATCTCTACTAATCACACTGGCTGGTAAAATTATTTCCTCGCTTCTTATTTCCAGTTAGCTCCATGAAATGCTATCTATAAGATAATGCTTCTGATTGAAGAAAACAAGAAAGGCAAATAAGCAAACTAATTGCCAATAACATTTACATCTAAAACAGTCTATTACAAAACAGGTTAAAAACTCAAAGCTAGCAGGATGAACACTGGTTTCATTTTACTTCTTATTTTATTTCATTTCATTTATTTATTTTTGGTAAAAGGAAATGCTAATGCACTTACAGCTTTTATGCACATGCATGTGAAAATCAATTGACCCACCTTTGGAAAGAGAGTTGAACAGACTGGAATGTGAGTGTTGCTCTATAGGATGGAACAACATAGTTTGTGCTCAGGACATATTTGGACAACAAACAAAACAAACAAAAAGCATATAATTAACACTTTAGTTGAATATTTCATCTAAATTCCATAAATGAAATTTACCTTTTTTTTTCCATACAGAAGATATTAAAATATATGTTTATATGAATTGTACAGAGAACTAATAGCAAAAACAAACATTTTAAGTGGTGGTGTTTTTTCAGACTTCATTGTAGGCAGTCCTTTTGTCATATTTACAGGCACCAAATTCTCTTATTTTTATCTTCAAAAATAAAATTAAGCTATTTTACCTTATAACTAAAACACATGTATAAATGCATTATTGGTAACATAAAAACTAATTCAGTGAATGGTCAATGTACACAATATTTTCATACTCATATTTCAATATAAATATTAAAAAGCCAACAGACCAAAATAAGACAAAGAATGTACTTCCCATTCACAAATGAACTCACTTTCACCTTTGTAAATGGATTTCTTTTGTGTATACCATAATTTCTAAAATCTGTCCAGCTAAAGGAAAATGTTTTTCTCTTGAATTGTGACTGAATATAAATGCAGTCTTTCAGATTACCTTGTTAATAGAGATGAATCATTCCTTCATATACAGTCCTGGATTATACAGTTAAATCATATGTATTCATCCATTTGTTATTCAACAAGTATTCATTAAACCCTGACTAAATATAGGCATGGGGAATGTAAAAATAAATATTTTAGTTGTCCCCCAGAATATAGCTGGCAGGTATATGCATGAAAAATGAACTCTAATGTAAATGATAAATGCTAGAAAGAAAGTTCTTTTGATTTTATAAAGCCAGAGTAAAGTTGCTATTACAGACAGAGTGAGAAAGAATGACAGAAACCATCATATGGTCCCCTATTAGAATAAAAAGTGGCCATCCAGCTAATTAAGTCCAAATGTCTCATTTGACAGGTAGAGAAACAGAAGTTCAGAAAGTTAACATAGTTACTTAGAGTATATCTTGACTAGATGCCAAAATTAAAAGTATCCCAACTGCTGACTTTACAAGGTGTTTATGAAGAATAAGTGAAGTGTAATATAAAAAGACTTGGGTACATAGCAAGGCATCAACAAACATCTGAGAAGAAGTCTGTTGTAGTGGACATGAATTTGGAATAAAAAAAATACTTGGATTAAAAATCCATTTTTAGGGGCTCCTGAGTGGCTCAGTGGGTTAAGCTTCTGCCTTCAGCTCAGGTCATGATCTCAGAGTCCTGGGATTGAGCCCTGCATCAGGCTCTCTGCTCAGGGGGGAGCCTGCCTCTCTCTCTCTCTCTGCCTGCCTCTCTGCCTACTTGTGATCTCTCTCTCTCTGTCAAATGAATAAATAAAATCTTTAAAAAAAAATCCATTTCTTCCTAATATGGCATCTAATTTTTCATTGCTTGGTCTCATGTTTTTTTTAAAACAGGAACAATCATTTCAATATCTCATGATCATTTATGTGAAAATTTATCATTTTAACAAAATTTATCATTTGATTAATTATATCATTGTTCACTTAATACTTGATAGATTTTTAAAGAGAAGATTTCCTATTTGGGGAAGATAAAACTTGATATATTGAATTTGAAGATGCTATTTTTAGTAATACAGCTAAAAGAAAGTTAACTTGTACAACGTGATTAAAATTTTATGGTTTTGAGTTGATTTTCTGGTATCTGAGTGGAAATTGACCAGAGAGGAGTCAAGGATGCATGAATTGAAAGACCACTGTTGGCATTACTGAAAAGAGAAAGATTATAGTAGGATTTAATGACATTTTGTTGTGATGTGACCATTTTCTATAATTCTAAACTCTTAGTATGATGCATGATATATATGTGAATAGCTTTGGCTTTTGTTTAATTTTAATGGAAATTAAATAAGTAGTTGAGCTTCATATTTGGGTTAAAGTCGAATGGAAGAGAGATACCTATATGGAAATGGGACTCTGGAGATAGAGAACATAAGCCTTTTGTAAACTTATTGATATCTTGTGAAGGAAACTGAACCTCCACAGAGCATGTACTCAGGGATTCAAGTCAGTTATACCCATATAACTCAAAGGGCAGGAAGTCTTCAGCTGACATCTCAGTTGCTTTTTATATGAGGATGTAATGAGAAAATGAACATGACCCTCTGGTTGTTGAGGCACAGTTTGGAATGTCTGCATAGACAATGATGATGCCTTTTCTTTTTGGCTTCTGACCTTGATCACTGAGTCCCTGACTCCTGCTCATCAAAAGGGGATTAGAATCTGACCCCATCAGGCACACTCAGATATGCTTTCCTAAAAATTTTCAGTAAAATCTAGAAGAGAGGAATCTAGTGTTTATGTGTCAGGAGATACGTATTTATGTGTCAGCATAATTATTATATATGTGATTAATAGCAAAGACATGACCTGATATATGGACAAGAAGAAGGGAAATCCAGGCAGCAGGGAGAAGATGAAGATGGGAAGATGAAGCATGCTCACCAAAAAGAGTGCCTATTTCTTTCAGTTAAAACATTGTTATATTTTTTGGTGAAAGCATTCCTTTCTCGGTAATTAGGTGCATTAAGACATCAGCATCTAAAGTTCTGGGGACAAGGGAAAATGATTTGAGTGGTTTATTAGAGGCCATAGTGAAAGGAGACATCTTCACTCTCTTCCACTCCTTGGTTCCCAGATCCATTTTTTTTCCTGACTTTGGAAGAAACAGCTCTGTTTATTATTTATGTGATCAAAATAATGTTCAAAGCTTATTTGGCATCTTATAGGAAAGCACCCACACTCGCAAGAACAAGTATTCTGACTGGCTCCGTAACTGAATCGTTAACAGACTTCTGACATTCTATAAAGAAAGCAGTTTCAGGTTAATGCGACACTAGGTAGAATTGGGAAGCCCATTTGCCTCAATTATTTTGAAGAAGAATGAATTCTTCAAACACATAATTTTGTATAGGATATCATAATTATGAATAAGACAATGGATGCTGGAAGAAGCATTGTGGACGGGCAGGTTTATCCATACCCAGAATGAGTGTGCATTACAATGAAGACAAAATTTTATCCCTTCCTTGGTGTAAGAATTTCAATGCCTGCAGGTAGCTGGTCAGTACATTAGAGAATAGGGCCATTTTTAGAACTTAGCCTTGAACTCTGCTATTTTAGGTGGGGAATATAACAGGAACAGTAATTAGATAAGTCTTGTTAAGTGGAATATTGTACCTTTGAGCCTATACATAATATTTGCACTATGTTTACTTTTTTCCCCATGAACTATGGAAAGAAGCTGAATGATCTACTCAGATCTGATGATATTATCTACATGATGGTTAACTGATGATATTATCTACACGATGGTTAAGATGGTTAAGCCTGTCTGTAACATCTGACTTTGATGAGCATTGGTAAATCCAGAAAAGGTTTTTTTCCCCACGGGTCAGTCACCACCAGTCAATCTCTTACCAAGAGATTCTGGTTGAGAGAGATGGGGCCATGCAGTAGGAGCAGGTACCACAAGTCCCTGAAGCAAATATATATGAAACTTCTTGTGCTCTCTGAGACAACAAAGCTTTACCCAACACCATTTGAAAATGGAGTGCTTCAGTGCATACCCAACTTTATGATTTGGTGCTTCGGACAGGAAATAGTTAATAAATGGGCATATCAGGTCCCATGTCTATTTGATGTTTCAGATTCTGCGTTCAGTCTCTACCTGAGCCTAGGAGGAACCCATAAGCAGTTAAATGTGAATGCTATTTGTAAAACAAGATGTAACTTTAATCCCATGCTCTGGGAGTCTGCATCATGATTCTTCTTTCAGGGACTCTTAGATGGTCCATCAACATTTGTGTCTACAGTAGTTGTCTGGAGTACTGCTGAGTCTGCCGAGCTATGAAGCTCAAGTAAGGAAGCAGCTAACATCTTACCTACTAGCTTCAAAACTTTGCATTGCTCTTGCCCTGTGTTAGTCTCCTATTGCTGTGTAACTGATGATCACAAATTTAGTCACTTAACATTCATTATCTTATAGTTCAGTTGGTCAGAAATCCAGCATGGGTTGAGGGGCTGGATTTCTTTCTGAAAGTTCTAGGAAATAATCCATTTCCTTTCCTTTTTCACCTGTTAGAGCCCACCCACTTTCTTTGTCTTGTGACCCTGCTAAGTCCAGCAATGCTGCATCTCTCTTCTTTTCCATAGCCCCATCTCCCTGGCTTATAACAGCTGGGAAGAGTTCTCTGCTTTTAAGAATCCATGTGATCCTCAGCTGAATATCAGTTTTGCCCTAAATTACCCACACTCCCACCCAGCTCTCCTTATGACCAAGAGTATACTTTGCAAGATAGTTTGCTGTGGTTAGTGAGAACACATCAGTGTCCATGGAGCAAAAAGATAACTCACCCAGAGAATAATTCAGCAGTGGCTTCATTAACACTGCTGACTATGGCTTATCAACTGAGCTAATCATCTGTAAGCAAATACACAAGTGTGTGTCCTTTTGAGGTGTCCATTGAATGCTTGAAGGAAGTCAGGGAAAGAGGAAAATAAAATGAACGTATGCTTGTGAAAAAAAAAAAAAAAGAATCCATGTGATTAGATTGGGCCCACTTGGAAAGTGGTTCTTAACTTAAGGTTCTTAACTTAATCATATTTTCAAAGTCCCTTTTGCCAAATAATTTAATATATTCACAGGTTTCAGAGGATATGGACATCTGTGGGAAGGGCATTAGTATGCCTAATATCAAAGCTACATGTTAAGTGATTCAAAGCAACATACTATATGCAGTGCACATTGTCTTCAAAATCTAAAGCTTACTAAACATTTCCTCTTTCTGAGTTACAGAGATACAAGGCAAAGCAACTTATCTTTCATTTTGGAGGAAATATTTGGGCATTCCTCAGTTCTACTAGATGCCTAGAACCTCATGAAGATGACAGGGTTCTAAATTTTCATGTTTATCTCCCTCTGGCATGTACGTACCCTGTCAGCACATTTAGGATATTTGCTGCTTCCTGCTCACCATAAATGTAGTGGGCCAGTACATTGTTCTGTGGGATGATGCTGTGATCAAATGCCCTTAACATTCGATTATGACAGATAATCCGAAACTTGAAATACTCCTAAAGTAAAAGAATGAAGTTTTATCACAGCTCTTGCTGTATGCTGTTTAACGATTACAATTGGGGTGAAAGGGCACTTACCAGATCAAAACATATGTATATGTATATCCTTTATCCATTCATCAGTCAGTGGACATTTGGGTTCTTTCCATAATTTGGCTATTGTTGATAATGCTGCTATAAACATACAGGTACATGTCCATTTTGAATCAGTGTTTTTGTATCCTTTGACTAAATACCTAGTAGTGAAATTGCTTGGTTATAGGTAGTTCTGTTTTTAACTCTTTGAGGAACCTCCATATTGTTTTCCATAGTGACTGAACCAGTTTGCATTCCCAACAACATTGTAAGAGGGATACCCCCTTTTCCACATCCTTGCCAAATCTTTTGTTTCCTGTGTTGTTAATTTTAGCTATTCTGACAGATGTGAGGTAGGATCTCATCATGGTTTTTATTTCTATTTCCTTGATGATGAGTGCTGTTTAGCATCTTTTCATGTGTCTGTGAACCATCTGGATGTCTTTTTTTGAAAAATGTCTATTCATGTCTTCTGCCCATTTCTTAACTGGATTTTTTTGTTTTTTCAATGTTTCATTTTATAAGTTTTTTTTTTAATAGATTTTGAATACTCACTCTTTTTTTTTTTTTTTAAGATTTTATTTATTTATTTGTCAGAGAAAAAGAGAGAGAGAGAAAGAGCACATGAGCACAAGCAGGGAGAGCAGCAGGCAGAGGGAGAAACAGGCTCCCAGCCGATTGATGTGGGACTCAATCCCAGGACCCTGGGATCATGACCTGAGCCGAAGGCAGATGCTTAACCGACTGAGCCAACCCAGGTGTCCTGAATAGTAACTCTTTATCAGATATGTCATTTGAAAATATCTTCCCCATTCTGTAGGCTGCCTTTTAGTTTTGTTGGTCATTTCCTTCACTATATAACTTTTTATCTTGATGAAGTCCCAATAGTTCATTTTTGCTTTTGTTTCCCTTGCTTCTGGAGACATGTCTAGTAAGAAATTGTTATGGCTGAGGTCAAAGAAGTTGCTGCCAGTCTTGTCCTTTAGGATTTTAATGGTTTCCTCTCTCACATTTAACCTCAATAATCAACAACAAAATGAAATAGGTCAGTCTTTGTAAGGTAACTGCATCAGATGAGATAACAAGAGGTCTGTACTCTTTCTTTAGAAAAGGGGCGCTGCTTCCTTCAGGAAGTACAAAGAGATTTAGAAGTTCAAGTTTCATTTAAATCAACCAAAATTTTCCTCATCCAGTTCTCTGGGTCTAATTCATTTTTTAAAATTCTAAAAATCCACTAATGCTCTGAATTTAATTTACATTAAAATTTTCAAAACTAGAGTTATGTTTTGGGTATGGTTTTTGCCTATATTAGTTCCTCATCTTACCTTACTTTACCTTACCTTGAGTTTATTTATTTATTTAGTTTTTATTTAAATTCCAGGTAGCTAGCATACAGTGTAATATTACTTTCAGGTGTACAATATGGTGATTCAACACTTCCAAATAATAACTGGTGCTCATTGCAACAAGTTTTAAGTGTTCTTCTTAACTCTCATCACCTAATTAACCCATCTTCCTGCCCTCCTCCCCTTTGGTAACCATTAGTCTCTCCTTTTTTTCCCTTTTTGTTTGTTTTGTTTCTTAAATTCCACATATGAGTGAAATCATATGGTATTTGTCTTTTTCTCACTGACTTACTTCACTTAGCATAATACTCTCTAGTTCCATCCATATCATTGCAAATGGCAGGATTTCATTCCTTTTTATACCTGAGTTGTGTGTGTGTGTGTGTGTGTGTGTGAATACACATATATATAATCACCTTTCTTTAAAAAAAAATATTTTTCAAGTTTTTATTTAAATTCCAGTTCATTAACATACAGTGTAATATTAGTTTTAGATGTAGAATTTAGTGATTCATCACTTACACACAACACCCAGTGCTCATTACAACAAGTGTCCTCCTTAATATCCATCAACCATTTAGCCCATCTTCCTGCCTACCTCCCCTTCAGTAACCCCAGTTAGTTCTCTATAGTTAAGAGTTTGTTTTCTGGTTTGCCTCTCTTTCCTCTACCCAGGTTCATCTGTTCTATTTCTTAAACTCTACATATGAGTTAAATCATATACCACCTCTTACTTATCCTCATTAGTTAATAGACACTTGAATTGTTTCCATAATTTGGCTATTGAAGGTGGTACTGTTATAAACACTGGGATACTTGTATCTCTTTGAATTAGTATTTTTTTGTTCTTTGGATAAATGCCAAGTAAGGGAATTGGTGGATCAAAAGTTAATTCTATTTATAGCTTTTTGATGAACTTCCATATTGTTTTCCACAGTAGCTGTACCAGTTTGCATTCTTACTAACAGTGCAAGAGGGTTGTTTTTCTCCACATCCTTGTCAACACTTGTTGTTTTCTGTGTTTTTTATTTTAGCCATTCTGAGAGGTGTGAAGTGATCTTATGGTAATTTTGATTTGCATTTCCCTGATGATGAGTGATGTTGAGCAGCTTTTCGTATGTCTTTTGGACAGCTGGATGTCTTCTTTGGAGAGATATCTGTTCATGTCTTCTGCCTATTTTTTAATTGAATTATTTGTTTTTTTGGATATTGAGTTTTATATGTTCTTTATATCTTTTGAATATTAACCTTTTATCAGATATGTCTTTTGTAAATATATTTTCCCAATTGATAGGTTGCCTTTAGGTTCTGTTGATTTAGGTTCTGTTGCCTTTAGGTTCTTTGCTCTACAGAAGCATCTTACCTTGATGATGTCCCAATAGTTCATTTTTGCTTTTGTTTCCCTTGCCTCAAGAGACATATGTAGAAAGAAGTTGATACAGCCTATGCCAGAGAGGTTACTGCCAGTGTTCTTGTCAAAGATTTTTATGGTTTCAGGTCTCACATTTAGGTTTTTAATCCATTTTGAATTTACTTTTGTCTTTGGTGTAAGGAAGTGGTCCAGTTTCATTCTTTTGCTTGCTGCTGTCCAGTTTTCCTACCACCATTTATTGAAGAGACTGTATTTTTTCCATTGGATATTCTTTTCTGCTTTGTCAAATATTAATTGGCCATGCAGTTGTAGGTTCATTTCTTGGTTTTCTGTTCTTTTCTATTGACCTTTGTGTCTATTTCTGTGCCAGTGCCATACTCTTTTGATCGCTACAGCTTTGTAATATAACTTAAAGTTGGGAATTGTGATACCTCCAGCTTTGTTTTCCTTTTCAAGTTTACTTTGACTATTAGTCTTTTGTGGTTCCATGAAAATTTTAAGATTGTTTGCTTTAGTTCTGTGAAAAATGCTGTTGGTATTTTGATAGGGATTTCAATTAGTGTGTAGATTGTTTTGGGGTAGTATAGACATTTTAACAATTTTGTTCTCCATTCCATGGGCATGGAATATTTTTCCATTTATTTGTGTCATCTTCAATTTCTTTCATCAGTGTTTTATAGTTTTCAGAGTATGAATCTTTTATTTCTTTGGTTAGTTTTATTCCTAGGTATCTTATTGTTTTGGGTACAGTTGTAAATGGCATTGATTTAATAATTTGTCTTTCTGCTGCTTCATTATTGGTGTATAGAAATGCAACAGATTTCTGTACATTGACTTTATGTCTTAAGACTTTACTGAATTTGTTTATCAAAGTTCTAGCAGTTTTTGGTGGAGGCTTGCTGGTTTTTAGAGTATCATGTCTTCTGCAAACAGTGAAAGTTTTACTTGTTCCTTGCTGATTTGGATGCCTTTTACTTATTTTTCTTGTCTGATTGCTTTAGCTAGGATTTCTAGTATTATGTTAAATAACAGTGGTAAGAATGGACATATAAACTGCCAAAACTGAAGCAGGAAGAAATAGAAAACCTGACAGACTGACAACCAACAAAAAAATGAAATCAGTAATAAAAAACAAAACAAAACAAAACAAAAACAACCTTCCAACATACAAAAGTCCTGGACCAGATGGCTTCACAGGTGAATTTTACCAAACATTTAAAGAAGAGTTCATGCCTATTCTTCTCACACTATTCAAAAAAAAAAAAAAGGAAGACTACCAGATTCATTCAATGAGGTCAGCATTACCCTAATCCCAATACAGACTCCATTAAAAAAGAGAACTATAGGCCAATATCCCTGATGAACATGGTTGCCAAAATTCTCAATGAAATGCTCGCAAACTGAATCCAACAATACATTAAAAAAATAATTCACCACAATCAAGTGGGATTTATTCCTGGGTTGCAAGGGTAGTTCAGTATTCACATATCAATGTGATACACCACATTAATAAAGGAAGGATAAGAACCATGTGATTATTTCAATAGATACAGAAAAAGCTTTTGACAAAGTACAACATCCATTCATGATAAAAACTGTCAACTATGAGGCGCCTGGGTGGCTCAGTGGGTTAAAGCCTCTGCCTTTGGCTCAGGTCATGATCCCAGGGTCCTGGGATCGAGCCCCGCATCAGGCTCTCTGCTCAGCAGGGAGCCTGCTTCCTCTCTCTCTCTCTCTCTCTCTCCCTGCCTCTCTGCCTACTTGTAATCTCTGCCTGTCAAATAAATAAATAAAATCTTAAAAAGAAAAACCTGTCATCTGTGGAGATTTAAAGGGAACATACCTCAATGTTATAAAGGCCCTAAATGAAAAACCCACATCTAATATCATCCTCAATGGGGAATAACTGAGAGTTTTTCTCTATGGTCAGGAATAAGACAGGGATGCCCACTTTTATCTTATTTTTTAGCCTTATTATTAAGAGACAAGAGGTTTTTTTAGGGCAAACATTGGAACACTTCAGTTCTGTGCTAATGCTTATAACTTGAACAGAAAACGTAAAGCCCTAAACTCATCATTTTCATTCTGTTATCCTTCCAATGTAGCCAGAACTAGCACGCAGAGCACTTGCAATCATCATGTATATTCTTTGTCTCATACTTTATCTAAGTGATGTTTATGACCAACATCTCATTTTCTCTTAAGAAGTCATCACTACCTTCAAACCCAGTAAGACAGATAATTACTCCCAGACTTCCATCTTTGAAGGACTGGTTTTTGGAACTACTCTTGGGCAAAGAGAAATGCTACCTAAGTCAGAGCTCAATCAGGGAAATAGGCATTGATTTATGTATTTTAAGCAGAACGTTTTAATACAAGGTCAACAGCTTTCAGTGTTGTTGGAAAGGGTAGAGGGATAAATGTAAGCACTGGGGAGGCTGTCTAGAAATCATAGAACTACAAGAAGCTAATGTTGAAACTCTTCATTTGAAGCGGAACACTGACAATGGACTTTGGATATTAAGAAGCTTCATGAAACCACTACCATTAATCCAACAATCCAGGCTGCCAGCACCATTCTGGAGGAAGAATTAATTTTAACTCTTTCCCTTCTGCTTTTTTGTGAGTGTCTATAATAGGTGGAGTTTGAAACAGAAACTATAATAGGTGGAGTTTGAAACAGAAACTTCTTGATGAGGGACCTAGGAAAATTCAGTTCCCAGCACGCAGCACCCATAGTACAGGGGGGGAATGATAAAAGGAGGTAGAGTTTACACTGAGTCTCAAAAGAAATAACCAACATGCACCCTTTCCAAGTCTGCCCAGGTCCGACCTCTATCACTGCATTCATATACTTTTCATTGTAGCTTCTCAGAAGAATGTTCTTATGACCACCCACAACTGCCTGCTCTCCACAAAGCAGGCAGAGTAATATTTTTAAAATAAAAGCCAGAACCCCCATCTTTTCTCCTTACTTGGGACCCTCCAAATACCTTTTACTGCAATTGGAATAAAATCTAAATTCTTACCTTGGTCTACAATGCCTTATTTTTCTGACTCTTGCTTGTGTCTCTCGTCTTGAAAACTAACCGTCTTCCTCCTCACGAACTATACTTCTCAGTCACCAAGGGTAGCTTCCTGGTGTTTTTCCAACACACTGGTCTTGTTTCTGCCTATTTCTTTGCACTGCTATTCCTTCAGGTTGGAATCACCTTTTCTCAGATCTTCTTTTATTTGACTTTTGTTCATCATTTATATTTTTGATAGAAGATTGGAGGAGAAAAAGAATGATGAGGAAGAGGAGGAAGGAGAGAAGTTGGAAAGATAAATTTTAAAACTATGAAATGAACAAAGAACATTATTAGACAATACAACAGAATATATGCATTTGCTTTCGGTGGCAAAGATACTTAAACTTCAGAACTTGTAGATTGTTTGAGGGGTCTATAATCCAGCCCTGTGTTTCTCAAAAACTGATCGTTTTTTCTAGAAAAATAGATTTTTGCTCCTTTACCCCTGCAGTTGAGATCCTAGCATTTGGAGCTTTAATAAACCACTGAGATGATTCTTATGTAGGTAGCTGGCTATGTATTTTTTATATTTTCCTTATTTGGAGGTTTTTATCTATTTTTGGAAGCACTGGACTAGAAATTACACCACCTTTTCTTTTTTTTTTTAAGATTTTATTTTAGTTTATTTTTTTATTAGGGTGAGACAGAGCACAAACTGAGGGAATAGCAGAGGGGGAGAAAGAAGCAGGTTCCCCACTGAGCAGGGAGCCTGATTCGGGACTCAATCCCAGGACCCCAGATCATGACCCGAGCTGAAGGCAGATGTTTAACGACTGAGCCACCTAGGTGCCCCAACACCACTTTTTCTAAGAAAAAGATAACGCTAAGAAAAAAAAAATGTCAACCAGTCACCAGGAATATCCCATGAGCATAATAAAATTGAACATTACAAAGAAATTAAGCGTATGTTATTTTAAGGCCCTTAATGGGAAAAAATACCATCTAGATACAAATTCAATAAAGTAATCACTATTTAAAGACTTGGAAACTATTTAACATCCTGTAATTGCTTTAATGTTGGACAGTTTGTGACTTATTTTCTTCTTTTGATAGTGTTTTCCATCTCACCTACAAAAACAACAAGAAACAACCACAACTTTAAATAAAAAGACATTGCAACTCCAACAGGACTCTTTACAAGGCTCAAAGAAGTTGTAACCATAACCCTGTAATCAGGTCTCTTCAAGATCTTAACCCTTCTGCAAAGAAAGAGTAGCTGTTAAGCTCTTATTCTCTGCTATAGGATAAAAGTTCTAATGATCTTTTCTGAATTTTGTGATATACTCAGCCCTGAAAGGATGATGAGACTGATGAAGAAGGAAAAATAGTAGTCTGGGTACTAGGAATTCTATTCCCTTCCCTAAATCTACCACTATATAACAAATTTTGTACCCCCTGGCCTTCAGTGGGGCAAATTTTTCTTTAATTTTTAAATGAAATAATTTAAATTCCAATCACACTTTAGACTCCAGGAGATTCATATTCCTTTCAAATATTTCTGAGAATTCCCGGAGATTGTGCTTACATGTCTTGGTGTTTATTTCTTGTCTTTTGTGCCAAATTCCTGGTTTTGGCTGGCTTCTCTCTGATCATTCTGGCCATCTCTCTCCACCTCCACATATTCCTTTAGTCTTTGTGGTTGGCTTCACCTAAAATGTAAGTGTAGAGTTTATTCCCCAAATAGGGGG
Source organism: Mustela erminea (assembly GCF_009829155.1). Taxonomy (NCBI): domain Eukaryota; kingdom Metazoa; phylum Chordata; class Mammalia; order Carnivora; family Mustelidae; genus Mustela; species Mustela erminea. The sequence goes on from NC_045614.1 coordinate 180,866,154, forward strand.
AAGAGACACTGAGTTAGTAGTTATCAAAGCTGTATTAAAGGTTTAGGGAGGATTGGGGTTGAGAAAATTATAGCATAGAATAGAAAACTACTCTTTCTAAATTTATTAATCACACGTTGTCTTAGGGAATGTTTTATTAATAGCCATGTTTTTCATTTGGGCTTGATCTATGCTTGTGTTGTTGGGACCTATTCTCTCTTTACAGTGTTTTGTTTTGTTTTTGTTTTTGATTTTCCTGTTTATTCCTCTGTACTCTGTATCCCTGACTGCTCCTTCTCTTCTCCATCTTGTATAGTTCCCATCCCCAGCAAAACTGTAAAATAAAAACAAAACAGCAAACCAATCCCCCCCAAACACATACAAAATTCCTGTCTGTTACCTGTTCAAAGTGATATTTTATCTTAAAATAATTTCTCTACAGCAGCTATATTTTCTCTTTTAAACTCTGCCCTATGTCTTGCCTTTCACAGTGAAACAAATATGTGTCTTTTTTTTAAAGGAGAGAAGTCATTTTCTACTAAGAATATATGCAGGCTCCCACATACAGAAAAGTCTATAATCTTTTTCATTTAAAATAGCAATATTTCCTTATATCCACAGATCAGTGGTATAGGATATAACTTATCATATGTCAGGAGTGAGATAGGGACTGTTAAAGAAATGTGAGCACAGCATTTTCCAATGATCCAGAGTTTGGATTCTTTCAACACATTTTCAGGACTTAGAAAAATTCGCACTATTGGTTACTCATTAGAATCACCTGGGGAGCTTTTAAGAAATCACAATCTTTAGACCTCATGCCAGACTTATTAAATCAGAATCTCTGGGGGTGGGACCCAGACAGTAGTAGTTTTAAAAGCTTCCCCAGATGATTTCAGTGTACAGGGAAAGTTGAGAATGACTAGTTGAGAATGACTGGGATACTTAAAAGGATGGCTAGTTTGTGGCCAAGTGCCATTTTATCAACAATGTGTTAAAAACTTTAAAAGCAGTTGGGCAAGATGAGGAAGTTAGATGAGATTTGCCCATCCATATTCTTTAGAAAGAGAAGACATTATTTCTGAAAGAATATCTACTTATCTGTATATTTTATAATATAAAAGGATAAGAATGAAGCAAGGCCATACAGTCAAAGACGGATGCTGGAAATTTGCTGGGAGTCAGGTAGATAGCTAAACCATATCATCATTATCAAAGCATTTGAATAAATATCCTATTGTTTTCATTCTTTGTTCTTCCTTCCTTCCTTTTTTTTTTTGTTGTTGTTGTTGAAGGGTAAGTCAAAATTGTTTGATTTTAGATAATTCTGGAAAAGGCTATCTTTATTAACTTGCCATTTCCTTTGTTTTGTAATAGCATGGAAATAGAATTTTAGCATAGAAATAAACCTCTATGACAATGTAATTCAACATTCCCACTTAATAGATGAACAAAGTAAATAATTTTGCCCATTTAATACAAGTTAGAAATAGAGCTGGGATTAGAAAAACTTGTTGGCTTAAGTATAATGTTCTATAACATGTTCCTTCACTTTAAAATAACTTTTTCCCTTTCTCAGACTTGGACAGTCAGTATAAATATCTGGTGAGTTTATATTGAAGTCCTCTAAAATTATCTCCTTCAGCCCTGACTTAATAATTTCCTATTGTGATTATTATATAGAATTAGAAAAAAGAGATTGTATGACAAGCTCTTTACCTCAGTATCTGGCTGAGCAAATACTAAGCAAATTTTTGGAAAGCGGAGTTATTTTCTGATTTTACTATGAATATGTAATGAAAAATAATGTTAAAAAGGAAAAGGATATGTTGAGTCAATTATTATTGTATGCAGTGTTCTTTTTGGTCAATGTTTATTTCACTATTAATATGGTATCCATAGAAGCTTATGCTTAATATCCACAAATGGTAGAATCATTGATATCTAGGGGGATAGGCTTAGGACAAAAGGACAAGGTTTGTATTAGGGCTTTCTTATGACAGATGGAGGGTTGAATCACGAAAATTGTTTTTCAGCTGGCTTGACTGATAAAAGAAAAAAAATAGGATGGTGAGAGACACTAGAGAGAAGAGTAAGGGGAAGATTGTGACAGTACAGTATAAAGATCAAAGTTCCATAATATGATTCTGGCTTAAAAGTATTTGGGTTTGAATAAAGTGTTTGTCACTTACTAGCTCTGTAACTTTGGGTAAATCACTTACCCTCTCCATATCTCAATTTCCTTCTCCTCTGCAAAATGGGGGTAAAATAATCCTTACTTTACAAGAGTTGATGTGATGTGTAAATGAGTTTAAGTATAAAAATCCCTATCATCTATCTATCAATCATCATCACCATACATACAACAGTTTAATAAATTCTAAACTGACATTATTTCTATAGGGCAATGGATTTGTATTTGGATAGAATGATCAGGGTAGTTAATAATAGAAGAAATGACCATGTACATATAACTAAAATTTCATAATATAGGAAATAGAATATGATATGTATTGTATTATTAAAGTTAAGATTTAGATGTGATGAAGTGCTGCTGTTGATCATTTTGTGTAAGCCTGGTGTTCACCTTGTAGTTGACATTTAAAATGGTGCTTGGGTTTCTAAATTCTTCCTGTGTCTTTCATTTTCTCCATTTCAAGATCTTTAGTTTGGGAGTAAAGAATATGTATGTGGAAATAAACCTTGTTTTCTGCATGTTATGTATCCAAATAATCATATAGAATTAGATGCCAGGATCACTGGAGGTTTGTAGGAAATAACCGAAAAGAATGATGACTGGTAGAACTATGTTTCTCAGTTTTGAATCACCCTAAATTATAAATCCCCAAGGGAATGATTCCTTGGACCCCTTATTAGCATGCTTCTTTGGGATCACCTCTCTCTATATGATTGAAAGAATAAGACAAAACTATTATTCAACTCAGTGAATAACTGAGGGTGTGAGTACTACTGGCAAAGAATTTAGCTGTCATTCTAATACAACACTTATCTCAAAGCTTCTTTTTCTATAACAGTGGGTGTGTGGCCCAATACGAATCCTATATTATTCCTAACGGGCTTGAAAGACCACAATGTGGAAGCTGGGGATAAAAGAAAATAACTAAAAAATGCTGACTACAGTAATGATAAGAACTGAATCTATGCCGAGAAAAACACAATGAATATTATGGAAAATATTTCCCATAATTGCAAAGTAGGAAAATATTTTTCTCATTTTATGACTGTACTCCCACTGAAAGTTAATATTTATTCTGATAAATGATGTGTGTGTGTGAGAGAGAGACAGAGAATAAAGAAGAACCCAATATCTTCATGGCTTGATTTAAAATTTCATCCCAATTTCTGCTAAAATGTGAACTTAACATAACATTCTTCCCTTCTTTCCTCTTTAAAAGATCCTTCCTATTGCTCACTATTCTTCCTTTTCTTCTTTACTTTTCTTCATATTTTTAAGCACTACCTGAAATATATGTGCATTTATTTTTAATATCCTTAAAATTATTCCTGGAGCCATATAACTTCATAAAATTGTTGGAAAAAATTAGTTCATTTATTTTGAAACTGAATCAACTAGCAGTTTTTTCTAAGTTTGAAGTGGCTGAACAGATTTAGCATAATATGAATATATGGTACTTTGGAATAGTTTCATAATTTTGCATACCAATTAAAAGTATTATAGGCCATAGTCATGTACTGAGGATTTTCATGATGTTTATCTCAGTTCTCTTATTCCTTGGATTCATTCATTCATTTAAAAAATGAGTAATTGTGTACTTACCATGTACTAGAAAATATGCCAAGCACTGCATTAGAACTGAAAACAAGACAATCATGGACTGCTCTCAAGTTGCTTACAACCTAGGATGGCAGAAAGAGGTTAAATGTGATTATCCAAATAAGTTTAATTGCAGTTGCAATCAGTATTCAGAAGAGGTAGAGAATTTTGGTAAGTGTATGTAGGGAGATAAAATTTGTTTTGTGAGATCTGGGAGGTTTCTCTAAGAAAAATGGGGGAAGAAAAACTTGCAGTAAAGACAGGAACTGAGCAGATGTTTATCATTGAGTTTCCTAGTGTCTTAAGAATCACTCTATCCAGTTCTCATAGAAGTAAGGACAAAGAATGAGGGGAAAATTCAGGTGAATGGGTTGGAAGCTATTTACTGTTAGATCTCCATATTGTTTCCCATAAGAACACGAGAATAGAAGTTAATAGTTTCTGGAGAAGTAGACATCAAATCTCTATACTGGGAGATCCAATGTATAGTTGCAAAGTTGGGATGGAGAGGATAGGAGTCTGTACTAAAAAAAAAAAAAAAGATAATAAAATTTAAAAAACTTAAAAACGTAGATATTGAAACCCTCAGTTCTTCAAATTGGGTTTAAGAAATCTGTTAGGCAGACTTCTACTAGCAAAACACTGAACAAGGGAAAGTGTCCCTGAACATTCTGACATGACCCATAGGAAAGACCTAAAAATAATGACTGGGAGATTCCCAAAGGTATGGCGTGTTCAGATGTGTCTCTTCTGAGCCCACATTGACAAGGTCCTATCCACACCTTCAGAGACAATACCACTGAGTTTTAATTTCCCACTATTAAATATGAGCTATCAGTTTAAGGATTACCAGACAGGTTACCAGAAAAGGAAAACCTCTTCACCTGAAAAAGAAACTAAAATAAACAAATAATTAAAAGAATAACTTGCAGAAAAAATGGTGCAGAGAAAATAAAACTAAATAAAAGCTATAATTACTCTACCAAAAAACTCCTAGAACTAATAAATGAATTTCATAAAGTCATAGGATATAAAATAAGTATACAGAAATCTATTGCATTTCTATACACTAATAATGAAGTGGCAGAAAGGGAAATTAAAAAAAATTCCATTTACATTTTCAACAAAATAATAACATACTAAGGTATGTTAAGGTATAAACGTAGACAAGGAGGTTAAAGACTTGTATTCTGAAAACTATAAAACACTGATAAAAGAGATTGAAGATGACACAAACAAATGGAAAGATATTCCATATTTATGGATTAGAAGACAAATATTGTTAAGATGCCCATACTACCCAAATCTACAGTTTTAATGCAATCCCTAACAGAATACCAAAAGCATTTTTCACAGAACTAGAACAAATGGTCCTAAAATTTGTATGGAACCACAAAAGACCCTAAATAGGAAAACTGGAGGTATCACAATCCTAGATTTTGAAGGATATACATAGCTATAGTAATCAAGACAGTATGGTAATGGCACAAAAACAGACAGATTGATCAATGGAGCAGAATAGAGTCCAAAAATAAATGCATAATTATATGGTCAATTAATCTTTGACAAAGCAGGAAAGGATAGCTGGTGGGAAAAGGACAGTCTCTTCAACAAAAGCTGTTGAAAAAACAGGCTATCAACATGTAAAAGAATGAAACTAGGCCACTTTCTTACACCATACACAAAAACAAACTCAAAATGGATTAAAGACCTAAATGTGAGACCTGAAGCCATCAAAATCCTAGATGAGAGCACAGATAGTAATTTCTCTGACATCAGCTCTGTCTCCAAAGGTGATGGAAACAATAGCAAAAATGAACTATTGGTACTACATCAAAATAAAAAGCTTCTTCAGAGTGAAGGAAACAGTCAACATAACTAAAAGGCTGAATGGAAAAATAGTATTTTCAAATGACATATTTTATAAAGGGTTAATATCCAAAATATATAAAGGACTTATAATACAGCTCAAGACCCAAAAAGCAAATAATCCAATTAAAAATAGGCAGAAGATAGGCATAGACATTTTCCCAAAGAAGACGTATGGATGGCTAGCAGACATGTGAAAAGATGCTCAACATCACTCATCATCAGGGAAATGCAAATCAAAACCACAATCATTACCTCATACCTGTCAAAATGGCTAAAATAAAAAACACAATAAACAATGTATTGGCAAAGATGTGAAGAAAAACGAACTCTCATGCACTGTTGTTAGGAATGGAAACTGGTGCAGCCATGACAGAAAACAGTATGAAAATTCCTCAAAAAAATAGAAATAGAATTACCATATGATCCAGTAATTCCACCATTGGGTATTTACCCAAGGAATATGATAACACGAATTCAAAAGATATATGCATCCACATATTTATTGCAGCATTATTTATAGTAGCCAAGATATAAAAGCAAATTGTGTCCATCAGTAAATAAATGGATAAGGAAGATGTGGTATATATGTACCATGGAATATGACTCATCAATAAAAAAGAATGAAATGTTGCTATTTGCAACAGCATGGATGGGTCTAGAGGATATAATGCTAAGTGAAGTAAATCATTCACGGAAAGACAAATACCATATGATTTCACTCGTAAATGGAATTTAAGAATAAAAATGAACAGAGAAAAAAGAAATAAAACAACAGACTCTTAAATATAGAGAACAAACTGGTGATTGCCAGAGGGGAGGAAGAGAGATGGGTGAAATATGTGAAGGAGATTAAGAATACACTTATGAGGGGGGCCTGGGTGGCTCAGTGGGTTAAAGCCTCTGCTTTCAGCTTGGGTCATGATCTCAGGGTCCTGGGATCGAGCCCCATATCAGGCTCTCTGCTCAGCAGGGAGCCTGCTTTCCTTCCTCTCTCTCTGCCTGCCTCTCTGCCTACTTGTGATCTCTGTCAGATAAATTAAAAAAAAAAAAAGAATACACTTATGATGAGCACTAAGTAATGTATAGAATTGTTGAATCACTATATTATACTATCATAACACTGTATGTTAATTATACTGGAATGAAAATAAAAAGAATTATTTTAAAATATTTTGAAAGATAAAAATGAGTTCTAAAAAATAAAAAATAGAAGATAATTTAAACATTATTATTTTATATAATTTAAACTTGAGAAATGAGGAATGTACATAAACATGAAACAAGAACAGGGTACTATTAAAGAATAACACAAATATTCAGAATACAGAAAACAGAACTTGTGATAGTAAAAGCTTAGCAGAAACAAAAAACTCAACATCATATTTGGAAGATGATTTAGGGTATGTATTGCAGATAAAGCAAAACTACAAAGTGAGTTATATTTCACAAAGTGAAGCAAAAAAAAAAGAATAATGTAATGTAATAAATTTAGAAGATAAATTTATGAAGGCTAGTATCTGAATTATTGGCATTCCAGACAGAAAGAAGAGGGAAAATAAAGGAAGAAAATCATAAACGGAAAAATTTAAGAGTTCCCAAAGGCTTAAGAACATAAATTTTTATACTGCAAACCCCACTAGTTGCTTCCAAAGTATCCCATCATGAAATTTCAAAAGGACAAGATTAAGAACCTACAAACTTCCACAGAGAATAGAAAACAAAAACTAAACAACAATACAAAAACCAAAACAGTGAAAAAAGGTACATGTATATAATACTGGCATCAAAATAGAGCTCTCACAACAACCCTGGATATTTAGTGGACAGTGGTACAGGGCTTTCAATTCTGAAGGACAACCATTTTGGTCTATGATACTATAGTCTGACAAATTCCTAGAATAAAACAAAACATATTGAGACATGAAAGATGCAAAAACTTATTTTCTATTCAGGATTTCTAAGGAGGCTAATACAAATGGTGCTTTACTAAAACAAGGGAATAAACCAAGAAATAGAAAGCCATGGAACAGAAAAAATAGAAAACACAGAAGGAAGGTGAAAGGAATCCCCAGGGGGATTTTTTTTTTTAATTTTTTATTTTTTATAAACATATGTTTTTATCCCCAGGGGTACAGGTCTGTGAATCACCAGGTTTACACACTTCACAGCACTCACCAAAGCACATACCCTCCCCAGTGTCCATAATCCCACCCGCTTCTCCCAAACCCCCTCCCCCCAGCAACCCTCAGTTTGTTTTGTGAGATTAAGAGTCACTTATGGTTTGTCTCCCTCCCAATCCCATCTTGTTTCATTTATTCTTCTCCTACCCACTTAAGCCCCCATGTTGCATCACCACTTCCTCATATCAGGGAGATCATATGATAGTTGTCTTTCTCTGCTTGACTTATTTCGCTAAGCATGATATGCTCTAGTTCCATCCATGTTGTCGCAAATGGCAAGATTTCATTTCTTTTGATGGCTGCATAGTATTCCATTGTGTATATATACCACATCTTCTTGATCCATTCATCTGTTGATGGACATCTAGGTTCTTTCCATAATTTGGCTATTGTGGACATTGCTGCTATAAACATTCGGGTGCACGTGCCCCTTTGGATCACTACGTTTGTATCTTTAGGGTAAATACCCAATAGTGCAATTGCTGGGTCATAGGGCAGTTCTATTTTCAACATTTTGAGGAACCTCCATGCTGTTTTCCAGAGTGGCTGCACCATCTTGCATTCCCACCAACAGTGTAGGAGAGTTCCCCTTTCTCCGCATCCTCGCCAGCATCTGTCATTTCCTGACTTGTTGATTTTAGCCATTCTGACTGGTGTGAGGTGATATCTCATTGTGGTTTTGATTTGTATTTCCCTGATGCCGAGTGATATGGAGCACTTTTTCATGTGTCTGTTGGCCATCTGGATGTCTTCTTTGCAGAAATGTCTGTTCATGTCCTCTGCCCATTTCTTGATTGGATTATTTGTTCTTTGGGTGTTGAGTTTGCTAAGTTCTTTATAGATTCTGGACACTAGTCCTTTATCTGATACGTCGTTTGCAAATATCTTCTCCCATTCTGTCAGTTGTCTTTTGATTTTGTTAACTGTTTCCTTTGCTGTGCAAAAGCTTTTGATCTTGATGAAATCCCAATAGTTCATTTTTGCCCTTGCTTCCCTTGCCTTTGGCATTGTTCCTAGGAAGATGTTGCTGCGGCTGAGGTCGAAGAGGTTGCTGCCTGTGTTCTCCTCAAGGATTTTGATGGATTCCTTTCGCACATTGAGGTCCTTTATCCATTTTGAGTCTATTTTTGTGTGTGGTGTAAGGAAATGGTCCAATTTCATTTTTCTGCATGTGGCTGTCCAATTTTCCCAGCACCATTTATTGAAGAGGCTGTCTTTTTTCCATTGGACATTCTTTCCTGCTTTGTCGAAGATTAGTTGACTGTAGAGTTGAGGGTCTATTTCTGGGCTCTCTATTCTGTTCCATTGATCTATGTGTCTGTTTTTGTGCCAGTACCATGCTGTCTTGATGATGACAGCTTTGTAATAGAGCTTGAAGTCCGGAATTGTGATGCCACCAACGTTGGCTTTCTTTTTCAATATCCCTTTGGCTATTCGAGGTCTTTTCTGGTTCCATATAAATTTTAGAATTATTTGTTCCATTTCTTTGAAAAAGATGGATGGTACTTTGATAGGAATTGCATTAAATGTGTAGATTGCTTTAGGTAGCATAGACATTTTCACAATATTTATTCTTCCAATCCAGGAGCATGGAATATTTTTCCATTTCTTTGTGTCTTCCTCAATTTCTTTCATGAGTACTTTATAGTTTTCTGAGTATAGATTCTGTGCCTCTTTGGTTAGGTTTATTCCTAGGTATCTTATGGTTTTGGGTGCAATTGTAAATGGGATTGACTCCTTAATTTCTCTTTCTTCTGTCTTGCTGTTGGTGTAGAGAAATGCAACTGATTTCTGTGCATTGATTTTATATCCTGACACTTTACTGAATTCCTGTATAAGTTCTAGCAGTTTTGGAGTGGAGTCTTTTGGGTTTTCCACATATAGTATCATATTATCTGCGAAGAGTGATAATTTGACTTCTTCTTTGCCGATTTGGATGCCTTTAATTTCCTTTTGTTGTCTGATTGCTGAGGCTAGGACCTCTAGTACTATGTTGAATAGCAGTGGTGATAATGGACATCCTTGCCGTGTTCCTGACCTTAGCGGAAAAGCTTTCAGTTTTTCTCCATTGAGAATGATATTTGCGGTGGGTTTTTCATAGATGGCTTTGATGATATTGAGGTATGTGCCCTCTATCCCTACACTTTGAAGAGTTTTGATCAGGAAGGGATGCTGTACTTTGTCAAATGCTTTTTCAGCATCTATTGAGAGTATCATATGGTTCTTGTTCTTTCTTTTATTGATGTGTTGTATCACATTGACTGATTTGCGGATGTTGAACCAACCTTGCAGCCCTGGAATAAATCCCACTTGGTCGTGGTGAATAATCCTTTTAATGTACTGTTGAATCCTATTGGCTAGTATTTTGTTGAGTATTTTCGCATCTGTGTTCATCAAGGATATTGGTCTATAGCTCTCTTTTTTGATGGGATCCTTGTCTGGTTTTGGGATCAAGGTGATGCTGGCCTCATAAAATGAGTTTGGAAGTTTTCCTTCCATTTCTATTTTTTGGAACAGTTTCAGGAGAATAGGAATTAGTTCTTCTTTAAATGTTCGGTAGAATTCCCCCAGGAAGCCGTCTGGCCCTGGGCTTTTGTTTGTTTGGAGATTTTTAATGACTGTTTCAATCTCCTTACTGGTTATGGGTCTGTTCAGGCTTTCTATTTCTTCCTGGTTCAGTTGTGGTAGTTTATATGTTTCTAGGAATGCATCCATTTCTTCCAGATTGTCAAATTTATTGGCGTAGAGTTGCTCATAGTATGTTCTTATAATAGTTTGTATTTCTTTGGTGTTAGTTGTGATCTCTTCTCTTTCATTCATGATTTTATTTATTTGGGTCCTCTCTCTTTTCTTTTTGATAAGTCGGGCCAGGGGTTTATCAATTTTATTAATTCTTTCAAAGAACCAGCTCCTAGTTTCATGGATTTGTTCTATTGTTTTTTTGGTTTCTATTTCATTGATTTCTGCTCTGATCTTTATGATTTCTCTTCTCCTGCTGGGCTTAGGGTTTCTTTCTTGTTCTTTCTCCAGCTCCTGTAGGTGTAGGGTTAGGTTGTGTACCTGAGACCTTTCTTGTTTCTTGAGAAAGGCTTGAACCACTATATATTTTCCTCTCAGGACTGCCTTTGTTGTGTCCCTCAGATTTTGAACCGTTGTATTTTCATTACATTTGTTTCCATGATTTTTTTCAATTCTTCTTTAATTTCCCGGTTGACCCATTCATTCTTTATAAGGATGCTGTTTAGTCTCCATGTATTTGGGTTCTTTCCAAACTTCCTTTTGTGGTTGAGTTCTAGCTTTAGAGCATTGTGGTCTGAAAATATGCAGGGAATGATTCCAATCTTTTGATACCGGTTGAGTCCTGATTTAGGACCGAGGATGTGATCTATTCTGGAGAATGTTCCATGTGCACTAGAGAAGAATGTGTATTCTGTTGCTTTGGGATGAAATGTTCTGAATATATCTGTGATGTCCATCTGGTCCAGTGTTTCGTTTAAGGCCTTTATTTCCTTGCTGATCTTTTGCTTGGATGATCTGTCCATTTCAGTGAGGGGAGTGTTAAAGTCCCCTACTATTATTGTATTATTGTTTATGTGTTTCTTTGATTTTGTTATTAATTGATTTATATAGTTGGCTGCTCCCACGTTGGGGGCATAGATATTTAAAATTGTTAGATCTTCTTCTTGGACAGACCCTTTGAGTATGAGATAGTGTCCTTCCTCATCTCTTATTATAGTCTTTGGCTTAAAATCTAATTGATCTGATATAAGGATTGCCACTCCTGCTTTCTTCTTTTTTTTTTTTTTTTTTTTTTTTTAAAGATTTTATTTATTTATTTGACGGAGAGAGATCACAAGCAGGCAGAGAGGCAGGCAGAGAGAAAGGAGGAAGCAGGCTCCCTGCTGAGCAGAGAGCCCGATGCGGGGCTCGATCCCAGGACCCTGAGATCATGACCTGAGCCGAAGGCAGCGGCTTAACCACTGAGCCACCCAGGCGCCCCGCCACTCCTGCTTTCTTCTGATGTCCATTAGCATGGTAAATTCTTTTCCACCCCCTCACTTTAAATCTGGAGGTGTCTTCGGGCTTAAAATGAGTTTCTTGGAGGCAACATATAGATGGGTTTTGTTTTTTTATCCATTCTGATACCCTGTGTCTTTTGACAGGGGCATTTAGCCCATTAACATTCAGGGTAACTATTGAGAGATATGAATTTAGTGCCATTGTATTGCCTGTAAGGTGACTGTTACTGTATATGGTCTCTGTTCCTTTCTGATCTACCACTTGTAGGCTCTCTCTTTGCTTAGAGGACCCCTTTCAATATTTCCTGTAGAGCTGGTTTGGTGTTTGCAAATTCTTTCAGTTTTTGTTTGTCCTGGAAGCTTTTAATCTCTCCTTCTATTTTCAGTGATAGCCTGGCTGGATATAGTATTCTTGGCTGCATGTTTTTCTCGTTTAGTGCTCTGAAAATATCATGCCAGCTCTTTCTGGCCTGCCAGGTCTCTGTGGATAAGTCAGCTGCCAATCTAATATTTTTACCATTGTATGTTACAGACTTCTTTTCCGGGGCTGCTTTCAGGATTTTCTCTTTGTCACTGAGACTTGTAAATTTTACTATTAGGTGAGGGGGTGTGGGCCTATTCTTATTGATTTTGAGGGGCATTCTCTGAACCTCCTGAATTTTGATGCTCGTTCCCTTTGCCATATTGGGGAAATTCTCCCCAATAATTCTCTCCAGTATACCTTCTGCTCCCCTCTTTCTTTCTTCTTCTTCTGGAATCCCAATTATTCTAATGTTGTTTCATCTTATGGTGTCACTTATCTCTCGAATTCTCCCCTCGTGGTCCAGTAGCTGTTTGTCCCTCTTTTGCTCAGCTTCTTTATTCTCTGTCATTTGGTCTTCTATATCACTAATTCTTTCTTCTGCCTCACTTATCCTAGCAGTGAGAGCCTCCATTTTTGATTGCACCTCATTAATAGCTTTTTTGATTTCAACTTGGTTAGATTTTAGTTCTTTTATTTCTCCAGAAAGGGCTTTTATATCTCTCGAGAGGGTTTCTCTAATATCTTCCATGCCTTTTTCGAGCCCGGCTAGAACCTTGAGAATTGTCATTCTGAACTCTAGATCTGACATATTACCAATGTCTGTATTGATTAGGTTCCTAGCCTTTGGTACTGCCTCTTGTTCTTTTTTTTGTGTTGAATTTTTCCTTCTTGTCATTTTGTCCAGATAAGAGTATATGAAGGAGCAAGGAAAATACTAAAAGGGTGGCAACAACCCCAGAAAAATATGCTTTAAACAAATTAGAAGAGATCCCTAATTGTGAGGGGGGAGAAAGGGGATAAAAAGAGGTTCAAAAAGGAAGAATTAAAAAAAAGAAAAAAGAAAAAAAAAAGAAAAGAATTATAAAAAAAAAGAAAAATATAAAAAAGAAAAAATATATATATTAGATAAACTGGTTAAAAAACGTTAGAAAAGAAAAAGGTAAAAGTTAAAAAAAAAATTTTTACCAGAAGGTGAGGAAAAAAACAAAAAATGAAAAAGAAAAAAAATTAAATTAACTGCAAGACTAAAAAAAATCACAGGGAAAAAGCCATGAGTTCCGCGCTTTGCTTTCTCCTCCTCTGGAATTCTGCTGCTCTCCTTGGTATTGAAACCGCAGTCCTTGGTAGGTGAACTTGGTCTCGGCTGGATTTCTTGATGATCTTCTGGGGGAGGGGCTTGTTGTAGTGATTCTCAAGTGTCTTTGCCCCAGGCAGAATTGCACCGCCCTTATCAGGGGCCTGGGTGAGTAATCTGCTCGGGTTTGCTTTCAGGAGCTTTTGTTCCCTGAGCGCTTTCCGTAGAGTTCCGGAGGACGGGAATACAAATGGCGGCCTCCTGGTCTCCGGCCGGGAGGAGTTGAGAGCCCGTGGCCCCACTCCTCAGTGCGCCCTCAGAGAACAGCGCCCAGTTACTCTCGTCTGCCTGACCTCCGGCTGCGCTCCGAGCTCACCGAGCCTGCGACCGATTCAAGGTAACACCGAGCTGTGAGCTTACTGTCGGCTCTGTCTCTGTAGCCGGCTTTCCCGTTCCAATACCCGCAAGCTCTGCGACACTCAGACACCCCCGATCCTTCTGTGACCCTGCGGGACCCGAGGCCACGCTGACCCCGGGTGGGCTTCGCCCCGGTTTAGCCTCTGGAGCGATGTCCCTCAGCGGAACAGACTTTTAAAAGTCCTGATTTTGTGTGCCGTTGCTCCGCCGCTTGCCGGGAGCCGGCCCCTCCCCCCAGGGTCTATCTTCCTGTCGCTTTGGATTCACTTCTCCGCAGGTCCTACCTTTCAGAAAGTGGTTGTTTTTCTGTTTCCAGAATTGCTGCTCTTCTTCTCTTCGATCTGCCGATGGATTTTCAGGTGTTTGCAATCTTTAGATAAGCTATCTAGCTGATCTCCGGCTAGCTGAAGTAGTCTCAGCCTGCTACTTCTCCGCCATCTTGACTCCTCCCCCCCCCCAGGGGGATTTTGAAAGGAGATGAAAACCAGGCATGGAACCCCACAAATCAGTCCAGAGCAAGTCAATACTCTGTGAGAAATGCTCCAAAAAACATAAATGGAAGGAATATCTGATAATTGAACAACTTCTTCTACAGACAACAGCTGGCAAAGAGTTTAGAATAAATAGAAAAGTAAGCAAATATTGATAAAAACCCACCTAGACAATTATAAAGTCCAGGAAATGTAAAATGTTATGCAGGAAATTAATGTTTCACTTTGAATAATGAAGTGACAACATATGTTTATTTTGTAAAGTTCTAGAGGTAAATGCCAAAAGAATTAGCTAATAAAATTAAAAATGATTGAAGATGGGTAATGAAGAGGAAGATGTGAGGATCCCGTGTGTATGTGTGTGTGTGTGTGTGTGTGTGTATGTTGAAAGCCTTGTATGTAGAACTCTGGCTATTTGATTCATGTAGAATTTATGCATACATATATAACGTTGGGGAAATAAAAACAATAGTTTGCAACAATAGTTTGTTGCTATTGAAATACCAACTGTTTGGCTATTGAAATAAGCCAAGAAGGAGATCCTGGTGGCTCGGACTAGGATAGTGATAGCGGAGATGGAAGAGAATGGATGGATTTGATAAGGAGAATGAGGAATATTGAATTGTCAAATTTAGCTTTTATGTTTTTTCATGAGCAGCAGTGTGATAAACATCACCAGGAGAAAAGGAGCTAAAGAAGCATACATTTTTTTTCCTAAAACCCTAGCTGGAGGTGACATGAACATCTTGAGTAATGACTCAGTATAAGGTTCTGAAACTCAAAGGAAGAATCTAGGCTGGAGATAAGCAGGAGTCCCGGGCACCGATGTAACTCATTAATTATGTCTTTAACATCTGGAATGGTGCACCTGTAGTCAGTCACCAGAAAAAAACAGCAAGTAAAGAACAGCCTTTCCACTAGCTGTTCATGAACACATATGGTCTCTCTCCATTTTCTCCTCTCCCTCACATTTCACCTGGTCTTTCTAAATCTCTGGCCTCTTCTCCAGGGTCCAGTTGTCTGTGGTCCTTGAAGTTAAAGAAAGAAAAGAAAGAAGGTGAATCCTGGCAACAATATCATAATGGCATAATCTTTCTGTCTTATCTATAAGAGAACATTTAGGTCTTTATGTTTCTTCAGCCCCATGCCATTATGGATCTAATAAGTTCTCTTGTCTCTTTTACTCAATTTTTCTATACTCTAGTCCCACCAAAATGTTTGCAGGAAGGGATGGTAGGACTATCCTTCCATGTTAAAATGGAACTGAAGGCCGAAAGTTAACTGGAGATGAGAATTTACAGTCAGAACAAAAGAGGGCATAAAAACGAGTCCTGAGTAACTCCAACATTTAAACGTTGCATAGAGGAGAAGCAGAAAAATTGTGATACGATGGCCAAAGAAAGAAAAGGGAAAAGCCAGGAGGATTTAGTGTCATTTAAGCCAAGGTAAGAGAGTTTCAAGGAAGGAGAACCGACTATATGGGAAGTTCATGGATGTTACTTTTAAAGTGAGTCACTAGGAAGGTCCATTAGAATTGACAAAATTGTAGTTAACTGGTGATTTTTTTAGCATAAATTCAGTGGAGTGATAGAAGCATTGGTGAAACAGAAAAGTTGTTTAGAAGGAAACTGTGACTTCAATTCCTCTTTAGACATTTTAAAGTCTTGAAAAATATTTAGTTGAAACTTAGTATATCCAGGGGTCATGGTGAAGATTTGGTTTAAAATAAGAAGTGATAATACTTTCATCTGAATATTTTCCCTTTTGAAATTAAAGATATTTAGTTTTTACTGTGCCTTCATTTTAAATATACAAACATTCACATATGGAAATATGATGGCTAATAACCCAAAAGATTTGCTGATAAGAACAAACAAAAAGCTGCATTTAAAAAGTATTTAACAAAAAAGTTTGCTTCATTTGCATTTTGCTAGTGAAATGTCTGCCTTGCTGGATGCCACTGAATGTACCACAGTAAATACAAATTTAACCTAAAAGTAATAGAATAATGTATTTTAATATAGTAGAAAATATTACTATTAATTAATTCTTTATGCAAGACTCTTTGCCTTTAATTATCTAACTTTATGTAATAATCCAATAAATGGAAAATTATACGTATATACAAATGGAATTAGAAGAAAAATAAGTGAAATTGTTTTTGCATCTGGAAAGACCATTGCACAACACTTTGATTTGTAAGCCAACAATGGCGGAACCCATTCCTATTAAGGTCTGGAAGCATTCAGGTCACGTTGCTTTCAGGATCATTTGAGATCCTTCTATTTGAATAGTCTTGGCTTGTGTTAAAAGTCTTTATTCTTGCTTTGTGTACATTAGAGGGATGCTTAGCAACCTTGTGGTTGTAATATTTCTGAAACTCTTGGGTCACTTTCAGTGAATATCAATTCAAACAACATTGGTCTTGAAAAGGTTGATTTACAGCTTTGCATTTAGAACAAGAACAACACATGTCTTCCTGGGTTCAGGGAAGTCAGCTTAATCTCTACTGTCTCTGTTTTTCCTACCATATCTCCTACTGCACTACCTATCTAGAAACCTGGAACAAAGGTAAGCGGTCCTAGAGTCCTTGAATATTGTACCCTTCTCAATGGTGGGAAAGAGCTCTGCACCCTATTCTATTTGGAGCATCCCTGGAGACGTTTTATCTAGTCCTTTCAGCTGACTCAGAGAGGTCAAAGAGCCAATTTTTTATTCAGGGTCCTCACTTCACCACTGCCAACTCAGGGTTTACCGTGACAGCATATGCATATAACAATCAGATAGACTTAGGAAAAAGAGAGAGATACTGCCAAAATTGTGTTTGACTCACTCAGAAACTGGAGTGTAAGTAATTTTCTACTCACAGCATGGTTGGAAAAAAAAACAAAAAAGTGCTAACAGTATTAGAACAGCTAAAACCATCGTCCAGAAAGCTCTAGATCTCTATTTAGACCTAGGCTAAGGGGAGGGATTGGGGTGGTAGAGTAGAGGAGCAGCAATAAGATAATGAAAGACCAGATTTGTCATGACTTTTGTGTGATCTTGGACAAATCACCTCTCTGTTATGAGATTCCCTAATCAATAAAATGAGAATTGTCTATTAAATGACTCCAAGAGATCCATTTAGCTCTTACATTCAGATATTCATTTCTACCCTCTGGACAAGCCTTAGAGTTGAACTCTGAATATCTACTTGGTGAGAATATTACTCATAATAATTTTAGTGACTCATTGATACAGGCCTAAAGAATAGATTTTCAAAAACAGCTTTCCATGGTATTTCAGTACACCATCATGCTCATGACTCAATATTTCTTGAAAGAAAGAATAATTTGTTTTACCCTCTGGAATGTAATACTTTCAGTTACTTGTTGCATATCTCATGCTTTTAAAAGGTGAATGACATTTACTTCCCTTCCTCAAATGCCATTTACTTTTCTTTCAAATATCATTGAATTTTAATAGTAGAAAGTAAAGAAAGATCCCTCCTTTTTTTTAAATATTAAGGTTTTAGGATTAAACAACAAATAAATGATTAAGTAAAAAATGTTTAAGAAAGCTTTTTAAAGTACCTATATGAAACAAAAGAAAATTTTTTATGAAACACAAGATGGTTGGATTTCTTATTTGCAGTATGCTACTGTATAAGACAGAGTAACTTCTGTGAGTCTTCTCAATGGGGCTATAGTAAAAATGTGTACAATGTGATTTTTTAAAAAGAAAAGTCTAAATGCATGTGATTAGTTCATGAAATTTACTCAGATATGTATGTGTACAGCCTACATGTTAGTAAAATATTCTTATTTTAGACATTTTAAAAGACAATAGGCTGATAATTTCCCACTTGCAGCAGCACGGATGAATGTTGGGCACATCATGCTGAAAGATAAGTTAGAGGAAAACAAGCACTGTATGACATCACATATATGTGGAATCTAAAAGAGTTAAAACTGTGAAAAGCACAGTAAGGCTGTGGCTACCAGGATATGTGAGAGGGGCATAAGAGTGATGGTGTTTAAGGGTACAAACTTGTAACAAGTAGTAAATAAGCCATAGAAAGCTAACACACAGTATAATAAATATAGACGAGAATATTGTCCTATAATTATATGTTATAAATATCGCCACATCAGCAATCATATTACAATATATAAATGCATCAAATCAACATGTACATCTTAAATTCACCCAATGTTAAATGTCAGACCTGTTCAATGAAAAACAATTATGGGCTGTAGCTATTGAAATATGTTACAGTTTCTTCATTACATTCTCTGGTGAAAAGCTGTTGTCTTGAGAGCTCTCCTGCTGTGTTGTTAATAACAGTAGGATCTTAAATGGAACTATTACCTCTACTCTATAAATCACAGTTGTTTTTAATCAAAGAACACTAAAATGAGCTAGTTGCCACTGAGGGATTATTCAGGTTAAAAGATCTACTTTAAGCAGTCAGATTTAGGTAGACACACACATTTTTTTTTTTTTTTTAGGCAAAGATTTGATTCATAAATCATATTGGCGAAAAGTAGTTCCATTAGCAAAGATAAAAGAGAATGATTCTGCTTGTATAGAAAGAGAAGACAATCTTGAGTGAAATATAGGTCCCATCACTGGACTTGTACTAAGGGCATCTGTTTTATGAAGTTCAATTCTGTTGTCCAGAGCCCTGGGAACATGCAAAAGGAAAAGAGTTCTGGGGAGGGAGATATTATGGCCTAATTACCAATTCTACCTTTGAAGATTTCCAGTACTTTCAACTACTTGACTTTTTTTTTTATCATAAAATATTTCACAAACTTTTGTGGCTAGTAATTTTGTGTTTAGTAAACACATAAGGCCAAAAATCTATCATGACTTCAGAAGCCTTAAAGAAGCCATCTTAAATCAAAACATTATTTACACATTGAGATATTATAAATATTTGTGAGATATATATGTGAGACATAGTTTATCTAATCTCTAAGCAATTCTTGGTACATTTATGGATTTGTACGTATTAGTGAGGCATAGGCCTCAGATTTCCAAAGCCTGTAGTTCTCACACTTTCTGCAGTGTAATAGACATAATGGATAAGATTCCTATTTGATATATGGCATGGAGTATTGGATATATGAAATTGTGCCAGAGTTGTTTTAGGTGAGTCATTCTAAGATCAGTTACTGATTATGTCAGTAATTAACACAGCTATTTAAAATTTCACCAATACTGGGGGTTATGTTTCTGGCTTAGTAACTATATAACACCATCTCTTTCCTCTGGCTAAAGAAAGCCTTTAATAATGCAGCCTGTGAAACTGATGCATTTTGTAGCCACTCTTGAATTTGCTATAATTTTTAAGTGTTAATCATAAATTTTGTAATTTTCTATTTTGACTTGTGACTCAAAATCTATCTCACAACTGTAGCTGTGTCACACTTGACAACCACTAATAGCTAATAGCTTTTGCTTTTGAATCATACATTTGCATGCATGGGGCCTGGGTTGGGCTGAACCAAAAATTTCCTATGACTTCTGTGAATCTCATGAAATTCTGTTAAGCAAAATATAAATCTCTTCTCTATATGACCATGTAGATAAAATTACAGTATTCAGCCAAAGACTTAAAAGATATAGTTACGTCTCAGTGACCTAACTAAAAAATGCTGGCTTGAACTGCAAAGATATGCTCATCGATCAGCTCTTGCTTTAGAAAAAGACATATGCTTATGTAGCAGCAGGTCAATTCTCAGCATGCTGCTATAATTACATGCTTTGGTGTGTGTGCTTAATACAAGTGGCATGAAAGCCAGAACTGCCTAATAGAACTCAAGGCTACTGGGTTAAAGATCTATACTTTCCTAGGTTCTAAAGCCTCAATCATTTTTAGAAGGTGATATCTTTCTACAAGATGTTCTCATGAACCAAATCACTATTTCCTCTCTTAAAATAGTCTTTATTTATTGAAAATCTACATTTATTTTCAAGACCTATTTCATTGGGTTATTTTTTGCCTGCGTAATTGTTGGGACTAGAGATGCTAAGTTGACACGCAACTGGGTAACACCATTTTCTTTATGGCACCAAGAATGAAGAGGCCCTAAAAGGAAGGGGGTAAATATAAACTCTGAGTTAGGTGAACTTTGTCATTGATAACACTGCTCCCTCCCCAGTTGCCAGTGTTTTCTGCTTAATGTCTTATGCCAAAAATCTCATTACTCACAGAAACTCAATTGTTCTGAACCTTGGAGTCTATTGTCTGTTGTTTCAGAAATGCTCTTTATAAAGAATCTGAGACTCATCCATTTTTTATTACTGAGGTGAATTTACTATTAAGTTCAGGAAGTTTAAGCTTCAGGTCCCTTCTGTTGCACAGCAACCCCAAATCTTGTACCTAATTTTTATTCATAATGGTGCATTATTTTTTTAAGAAGAGAATTTCAGGTCTCAGAAAACCTGAGTCAGCCCCCACTCACGCAGTTTATTCTGGAGACCCTTCCAAAGGCCAGGCATTTACACAGAGCCCGAAACCTTCAAACAGACCCAAAGTTGTCACCAGTGAATTTCAGGTATATGCCAATGAGGAGAAAAAAACCTTCCTAGAATTAGAAATCAAGTATTTCTGCATTGATACAATGGTACCTCCATGAAGTGAATTTACATGGGTGTTCTCTGAATTGTCCTTTCTTTTTCCCTGTGGCATGGCAAGGTGTTCTTTTTGTGTGAAAAAATTTAAAATAATAATAACAATAAGAATAGTTACCTATTATTGAACACTTAGCAAATCCTTTGCAAAACTGTGGCTTCCACTGTTAAATTTAAGTAAACTTACCAAAGAAGTTTCCAGAATATTAGATATGAATCAGAAGGTAAAGATAATTCAGGCTTTGGAGGTAGCTTTTGGGTTCAGGAAATGTAAGAGCAATGTATTTGTTTGTTTAAGCGCCTGGAAAATATAGTCAATATTTTGAGCTAAATTAGAAAAAATATCCTTTTAAATATGTAATAAAATCTTTTTTTAACACCTTGAATTACCTACCATATTTCAGGATACAACAAGACAAAAAATCACAGACTCTTCCAACTGGAAGTCATCTTGGATTACAAATTTCAATCTTGCATCTATTTTGTAAAGATCCTCTCTGTTAACCGAGAGCATTTAGCTTCAGTTCTGTTGTTTATACACATCTCCAGTTTTCAGCCATATCTGTTTATAGCAAGGGTCAGCAAACTTGTGGCTTGTTTTCCTGTAACACACAAGCTAAGAATAGATACTAGTTTTGTTTTAACTAATTGTTATTATTTTTTAATTTTAAGCTTTTTATTGGTAATGGCAGTGAGTTTTGTATTTAATGATTTTTAATTTAGGATAACTGTCTTTCTAGGTTTTTTTCCCCTTTTTTTCAGAGTAACTAGATTAGAATTGAATAAAGATTTTTAAAACGTTACTCTTAAACATGGAAAGGATTTCATTAAAATAGAATTTACTACATATAATTTTAAGTTTTCAATGAATGTGATTATTTCTTTGATGTTGATGAATTATCCTTACACACTAAGCACTCATTTCCCACCTTCAACCTCACCTTCCTTCTAACATAATTTAAAATTTTTTTAAATTAAAAGTATAGTTGATACTCAGTATTATATTAGTTTCAGGTGTACAACATAGTGATTTAACAATTATAAATATTTCAAAATGTTCACCATGGTAAATGTAGTTACCATCTGTCACCATATAATGGCATTACAGTTTTATTAACTATAGTCTATACGTTTTCATCTCCATGAGTTATTTATTTTATAGCTGTAAGTTTGTATCTCTCACTTCCCTTCACCTATTTTGCCAACCCTGTCTGCACCCTTCTCACCCCTTCCATCTGACAACAACCGGTTTCTTCTTTGTATTTATGACTCTGTTTCTGTTTTTTTGTTGTTATTTATTTATTTATTATTTATTTTTGATTCCACATGTGAATGAAATTATATGTTATATGTTATTTGTTATTTGTTTTTCTCTGACCTATCTCACTTGGCATGATACTTTCTACTTCATTCATATTGTCACAAAAGGCAAGATTTTATTCTTTTTTATGGCCGAGTAATATTCCCTTGTTTATATATACCACATAATCTTTATCCATTTATCTACTGATGGACACAATTTGCTTTTATATCTTGGCTATTGTAAATAATGCTGCAATAAACATAGGGGAACATATGTCTCTCCAAATTAGTGTTTTCAGTTTCTCTTTGTAAATACTTAGAAGTGGAATTGCTAGGTCTTATGGTATTTCTATTTTTAATTTTTGAGGAATCTACATACTGTTTTCTATAATGACTATACCAATTTACATTCCCACCAACAATGCATAAGAATTCTCTCCTCACATTCTTGCTAATACTTGTTATTTTTTATCTCTTTTCTTTTTGATACTAGCCATTCTGTTGTTGTGAAGTGGTTTTGATTTGCATTTCCCTTATGATTAGTGATGTGGAACATCTTTTCATGTGCTTGTTAGCCTTCTGTATATCTTCTTTAGAAAAATGTCCATTCAGGTCCTCTGCCCATTTTTTTTTTTTTTTAAAGATTTTATTTATTTATTTGACAGAGAGAGATCACAAGTAGGCAGAGAGGCAGGCAGAGAGAGAGAGAGGAGGAAGCAGGCTCCCTGCTGAGCAGAAAGCCCGATGCGGGACTCGATCCCAGGACCTGAGATCATGACCTGAGCCGAAGGCAGCGGCTTAACCCAGTGAGCCACCCAGGTGCCCCTTCTGCCCATTTTTAAATCAAATTATTTGTGTTTTTGGTGTTAAGTTGTATGAGTTACTTTTCTTGTTTATATAGTTAGCCCTTTATTGAGTATGTCATTTGCAGATATTTTTTACCATTCAGTAGGTTTTCTTTTTATTTTGTTGATGGTTCCTTTCTTTATGCAGAAAGTTTTTTATTTTGATGTAGTCCCAATTGTTTATTTTTGCTTTTATTTTCCTTACCTGAGGAGACATATCTGGAAAAATGTTGCTATGGCTGATGATGTCCATGAGTTTATTGCTTATGTTTTCTTTTAAGAATTTCATGGCTTAAAGGCTTGCTTTTAGGTCTTTAACACATTGTCAGTTCATCTGTCTATCTATTTATTAATTTGTTTGGTGTAAGAATGTGGGGTAGTTTTGTTCCTTTGCAGGTAGGTGTCCAGTTTTCCTAGCACCACTTATTGAAGATACTGTCTCTTCCCCATTGTATATTCTTGCCTCCTTTGTTGTAGATTACTTGACCTTGTAAGTGTGGCTTTATTTCTAAACTATCTTTTCTGGTTCCAGTAATTAGGTCTATTTTTGTGCCAGTGCCATATTGTTTTGATTGTTGTAGTTTTGTAGTATAGTTTGAAGTTATGGTATTGTGATACCTACGCTTTGTTATTCTTTCTCAAGATTGCTTTGGCTTTATAGGGTCTAGGGTCTTTGGTGGTCACACAAATTCTGGGATTTTTTTGTTCTGGCTCTATGAAAAAATACTATCAGTATTTTGATAGGCCTTCTGCTGAATCTGTAGATTGTGTTGAGTAGGATGAACAGTTTAACAATATTCATTCTTACAATCCATGAACATGATATATCTTTCTGTTTATTTATTTCATCTTTAGTTTCTTTCATTATCATCTTATATTTTTAAGAGTACCAATTATTTTTTTAAATGATTGAGAAAAATCAAAGGAAGAATAATATTTAGTGACTCATGGCAATTAGACAAAATTCAGATTTATGTGTCTATAAGTAAAGTTTTATTGGGATACAGCCATGTTCATTATATTTATTTACTATGGCTACACAAGGCAGGGATGAGTAGTTGCAACAGATAACTTATGGATCACAAAGCCTAAAATATTTATTAAAAAAAAAAAGCCCTGGGGCACCTGGGTGGCTCAGTGGGTTAAAGCCTCTGACATCCGCTCAGGTCGTGATCCTAGGGTTCTGGGATCAAGCCCCGCATCAGGCTCTCTGCTCAGCAGGGAGCCTGCTTCCCCCCTCCCTCTTTCTGCCTGTCTCTCTGCCTGCTTGTGATCTCTGTCTGTCAAATAAATAAATAAAATCTTAAAAAAAAAAAAAGCCCTGATTTTTTAGGAACCACAAAAAATAAACTTATTTTCTTTTAATTTCAGACTCTTTGCCCTGGCTCTCTCTTTCTTTAAAAATTGGGGATATCTTTCTTTTGCTTTCACTTTTTTTAAAGTGAGGTAATTATAGATTCACATGAAATTATATGAAATATTATGAGATCCTTTTTATATTTTTCCCAATGGTAATGTTTTATAAAACTATAGTATACTATTACAGTCAAAATATTGGCAGTTGTAACATCTCTTGATTTTATTTAGATTTCCTCAATTTTATTTACTCATTTTGCATCTGTAAGTTCTACACAGTTTTTCTCACCCATGTATGTTGCAATGTAGGATACTGAAGAGATTTTTTTTTTTAAAGATTTTATTTATTTGAGAGAGAGAAATCACAAGCAGATGGAGAGGCAGGCAGAGAGAGAGAGAGAGAGAGAGAGAGGGAGGCAGGCTCCCCGCTGAGCAGAGAGCCCGACGCGGGACTCGATTCCAGGACCCTGAGATCATGAACTGAGCGGAAGGCATCGGCTTAACGCACTAAGCCACCCAGGTGCCCGGATACTGAAGAGATTCTTATCTTTTATTCTTAATCTTTCATACTTTTATTCATTTTTATGTGGCATAGTGTGAAACTTCTGTCTATCTTTGCTAATTTCTGATAGTTTTGGAGTTTATCAATATCTCCTTTAAAGTATCTATGTTACATACAAAGAGTTGCAATTTTCAAAAGAATTTAGAAGATATTACTGATGAAGATGAAATTTAAAGCAAGATAGAAAATACATACGTTTGACAAATGTCAGAAACTATTATGATATTCCTTAGGGAAAACCAATTGTGATGTGCCCAGCCACAGCTGAAAAGTAACACAGTAGTCAAAATGTAATAGCCAAATTTAAATACACATGGAATGCAGTCAAAGAATCTAAACAATCCAAAGCAACAATAAGGAGAGAAAAATTATGAAAGTATACAAAATTTAGGAAGAATAGCAAATGGGGGAGGGAGGGAGAGAAGAAAGCAAGGAAGGGAGGGAGGGAGGGAGGGAGGAAGAAAAGTAAAAAGGAAAGGGTCATGTATTACTAGATATGAAGGGTAGAGAACATGGTCCAACATATAAATGTTCTTAAGGAATAAGCCAGGGCAAATAAAACATAAGCAACCAAATATTATATGCAATGAAACTTCTCTATGATGAATAAAAGCACATATCTGGAGGGGCACCTGGGTGGCTCAGTCATAAGCATCCAACTTTTGGTTTCCGCTTAGGTCATGATCTTATGCATAGTGGGACAGAACCCTGTGTTGGGCCCCACATTCAGTGGGGGGTGGGTCTGCATGAAGATTCTCTCCCTCCGCCTCTCCTTCCACTCTAGTGTGAGCATGTGTGTGTGCTCTTTCTCTCGCTTTCAAATAAATAAATAAATAAATAATTAAAAAAAAAAACATGTATCTAGAGATTAAAAGCATCAGTTATTAATATGTTTCAAGTAATGTTAGTAATAACAGTAATGAAATAGTAAGAAGAGACCTATACTTAGATATATACTAGTAATAACACTTTAAATCTCCATGGCATACGAAGAATTCCAAAAGTTTCTTGGCACCAAAAATAAAACATCTAACTAAAAAGGAACCTCAGAAATTTGAGGGAAATGTGGTTTTACTTGAAAATTATAAATTGATGTAGCCATTTACTTACAAATGCAAGAATAATTAATTTTCAGATAATCACAAATTCATAAACATACCATTCACACGTATTTTATTTATTTTTTTTAAAGATTTTATTTATTTATTTGACAGACAGAGATCACAAGTAGGCAGAGAGGCAGGCAGAGAGAGAGGAAGTGAAGCAGGCTCCCTGCTGAGCAGAGTGCTCAATGTGGGGCTGGATCCCAGGACCCTGGGATCATGACCTAAGCAGAAGGCAGAGGCTCTAACCCCCTGAGCCACCCAGGAGCCCCTCACAATTTTTTTCTGACAGAAAAAAATTATGTATATGCACTAACTGAGCAGTAATTCAAAATATAGAGAAAAACTACAGTACTATAAAATTATGTGATGAAAGGGCTGTGTGAAGCAAACCCATGTTACTTTGTTGTCCTTGTTTAATTATTTTTGTTTCAGTGGACCAAACAGTTGGTATGTTTACTAGAGCTACATCTTAAATTAATAAAAAAATGATCATGCTCTACAGGATTTAAAAAATATACCCTAAATATTTTCATCTCATTTCTTGAGCCTTTTTTTTACTTGATAGATATTTTTTCTAATTTATCATTTACTTCAACTCTATAACATTGATTCTTTAAAACTTTTTAAGTAGTTGTAAATGTACAAAAACTTGCAAAAATAGTAGAATTCCTTCATATTCCTCATCTCCCTTCCATTTATAATTACACCTCACATAACCATGGTACAATGATCAAATTCAGGAAATTGGTATCCCTATGATACCATTAACTGAAGTACAGACATTCAGTTTCCGTAGTTGTTCCACTGTCTTTTTGCCTGTTCTAAGACTGGATCCAGGCTTTCACATTGTTATTTAATTGTTATTTAATTTATTCTTAGTTACAGTTAGAACAGTTCCTCAGGTTTTTTTTTTCTTTTTCTTTTCTTTCCTTTTTTTTTTTTTTTTTTTAATCATTCAGGATCTTGGCACTTTTGAAGAGTGCTGGTTAGGTATTGTTTTTAATTCCAACAGGCAGTTCTCTGAGGTCAACTGGAATGAATACAGAAAAATATGTTTCTTATTTTGGAAAAAATATGAAAGTGAGACCCATCTAGTGGACAAAATATTATATCACACAAGAACCAAATGCTCCTTTATCTTTCTGTATAGATATAGGGATAGAAACATATATAGATACAGATGCACATATAAGTCTAGGTATATAGGCATATACATATGTAATGTAAAGGGTAAGCCAATTGAATATTTTCTTCTTGAATTATTTGCCAAAATAAAAATTGCAATAACTAGTTTTATAATCCAATATTAACTATCTTATGAAACCAAGAATACATATAGAAAACTCTAAAGATTGTTTTGAAAAAACTAATATCAACCCCTAAGAAAATTTGGATCTAGTATTTGCTTATCTATGTGTATTCCTAATGTTTTCCAGATAATGGACTTTCACAATTTTGGAAATCACACTGAGATAAGAGCCTAGTACTTACGTGTATTTTGGTAACTTTGCATCACTCTATGGCAGATATGATCACTGCCTGTTGGTCAGTGTCAAACAATGAAGGGAAACTACCAAGAATAAATCAAACTTTTTATTTCAGGTAACTAGAGATCAAAATAAAAATAAAAATAGAACTTACTTGTAATTTATTTGGTAAAGGGATTTGAATTCATCTCTTAAAGGTAGCAAACAGAGCAATTAATACTTTTCTTAAGTGTGGAAGCTCCGTGAGAGCTATATGTTTTTTTCTTTTGGATTGAAAAGATTTTGGTAGACAAATGATGGGTTGAAGGAAGAGAATATTTAATTGTCTTAAGCCATGGAGTTCTGAAAATTTTCAGTAGACATACTACCTTAACCATAAGTTAAGGGAAGGAAATTATAAAGCCTAGACAAAGTAAGCAAATGGAATTGGGAGCCATTCAAGTCAAAATCAGATAAGAGTAAAAAAGAATTTTATAACTAGATAAAATAACCCCTTTAGCTAAACACTGAAGTGCACCTTCTGGTTTCCTTTCCTTTTATACTTACCAAAAGTAGTTTTCTGTCATGAAAAACAGTTTTTCCCCTTTCAGTGAAATCTGTAAAATGCAAACTGTTATCTGTAGGCTCCTCTAGAATGCACAGCTGAAAAAACAAGGATATTTAAACCCTCAAAAGGTTTGGGTCTATTTCAAGGTTTTGTTCTTGGCCTTATGGAGAAACCAAAAAGTTGCCTTTGGCTTCTGCATTTGGGAATGACAATTTAAAACTTTCAAATATGTGTTTCATTGGTGCATATTATGTATAGAAATTGTCCATTTAAAAATATTTAATATTTACAGACTTTAATAAAAGACTAGAAATATATTTATACATATATATATTTAATAATAACATTTGGTTTCTTTTCTATGAAAGTGACACTTTCCCCTAAACACTGTTTTTATGAAAATTGATAATTTTTTGTTTAATATTCCCAATATAGTTAAAAATTAATGTTTTGATGTATTTAACATGAAGTTAATAAGATAATATTAAAAACCCCTTTTGCGTAAACACTCATATAGGAATAATAATAAAAGAAGATATTATCCTTTGTAACTATGTAAATCAAACCAGGCAGCTGGTGCTTGGCAGTTAGAAAAGACAAAATTATTCTTCCAAATTATGATGAGTAAGTGAACCCAAAGTGACCCCTGGCACAACTAGATAACAAGTTAGTCAAAGAAAAAATTGCTAGCAATTATGTTTACTGGTTGCCTACAAGCAGACAACAAAATTTGTGGTTGTTGTAATCTCATGTATGTCTGCTTTCTTCCTGGTCTGGCCTCTTGAGCATCATGGACAAAATAAAAATGTTCTGTTTTTTCCTTCAGGACCGGAGTATATATTCATTAACTATCTCCCTTGCCATGTTAGCTTCTGGATGTAACTTTTGTAATGTGTATGAGATTAACATGCAAAAATCAACTGTTGTGAATTTCCTATTACAGCTTTTATACTTAGTAGTAAGTAACTGCTGATGAGGCATTCCTGGGAGCATATTTTGGTGGATTTGGGAGGAAACAGGCAAACCAAAATGAGAGAAGAGTTGATGGGATGGTGGAGGAGATGTGATGTCCTGAGACTAACTTCTACTTCATGATTTGGCCTGAAACAGCCTTGATAGAAATAAGTGGATTTGGACCCTGTCACTTGTCATTGCTTCCTATTTTTTTTCTTTTTTTTTTTATTGTGTTATATTAGTCACCATACATTACATCATTAGATTTTGATGTAGTGTTCCAAGATGCTTCATATTTTAGTTGTGATGTGAGGTAGAACAATATTTTAAAGGCATTAATTATAAAGGCAATAATTATTATTAATTATTTCCTTTTGTGGTTCCCATCTGCATTTTTTCTCTCCCTTCCTGTGAATATCAATAGAAAGACTTCGCTGTCTTCATCATTTCCA
The DNA here is from genome assembly GCF_009829155.1 of Mustela erminea. Lineage (NCBI taxonomy): Eukaryota > Metazoa > Chordata > Mammalia > Carnivora > Mustelidae > Mustela > Mustela erminea. The sequence continues at coordinate 180,895,741 of NC_045614.1, forward strand.
TGAAGGGAGTGTCAAAGTAGAAACACAGTAACCAGAACAGGCATATCAACCAAAACAATAACAATTTTAAAAAGAGAAAGTATTTGAGCTGCTCTCCAGCTTTGGTGTTTAGATGCTTAAGGCCTTGAGGACCTGGAGAAGATTTGAGATATTGATAAAGATATTTGAAGGGAAAATTATTCCCTTTTCCATGATTTCTCCCATGGGAGAGAAGAGAGATAGGAAAGATGTTATAAGAACAAAGATTGGAAGGGATGTGGAAATGGTGAAAAAGATTGATCATGTACCTCTTGTCTATGGTTAGAGTCTTGAGAAGTTGCCCTCTAGCCCAGAAACCACAGAAGTTGTAGGGGCAATTTCTATGATCCTAACATGTCATGGAAGCATGATATTAATATAAAATAACAAACTTACTTGCAGGGGCCACAAGAGTAGGAATTTCAGTGCTGAGCTAAATGGTCTGATGACTAAGGATTATACACAGCAATGCATGAATGGGAGAATTAAAAATGTGACTCACCACCCCCCCCCCCCCAAGTACTTGGAATTACTTGAGTCTTTCAAGACTTGCACTAGCCCTAGAGAAAGAGACAGGAGCCTAAATTGACTAAAAAAAAAATTTCTCCTGCATTGATAAAATGAGTGCTGAAAATAAAATTAATTTGTGTTAATAAAAAGTAAGATATGTTCTAGCACACTGATTTCTTGCATACTTACTAAGATTTATACCAACTATTAACACACATACTCATGTAGCAAACATCTTGTAATAAGGGAAAACTTCATACTATTTGCAAAGGTGGCAACATTTAGCCAAGTTTGAAAGATGAATAAGAATGTGTCAGATATATAATGGATGAGGAGCATTTAGGTAAAGGGAGAGTAGATACAATCCTGTGAAAGGATGAGAGAGAATTGTATGTTTGAGTAAGACCAAGAGTAAGACCAAGTCACCTAGGAATTATTAGACAGAGAGCCATGAGGATGCAAAAGTAGACACAGCTGGAATATCAAAGTCCTTGCTAAGAAGTGTTGGTTTAGTCCTACAGTTGTAAAGATCTATTAAAATATTTTAAGCAGAGAGGCGGTATGAACAAATTTGATTTTTATCAAGATAACTGAGGTAAGAGTGTGTGGGATTCTTTGAAAGGTGTTGAGAATATAGGTAGAGAGACCAGTTGGGAAGCTGATGAGAAACTGTAGTTGGGAGTGGAAATAGAAGGCAGTTGAGATTTACTTGGCATGTGGATTGATGAGACTTGGCAGGTTAGGCATTTGTTATGAGGGAGAGGTTGATGATATCTCCCAGGTTCTGAATGGAATGTTAGTGTAATTAATCAAGCAAGATAAGGAATACAGGGAGGAGATATGTAAAGATGACCAGTTGACTATTGGAAAGAGAGTCTTGGATTTCTGGAAGATTTCTGGACTAAAAGCAGATTAGGAAAATTCCATAACCACAAAACATGGTTTAGATAAATTTGTATAGGTTTTCCAATATTTGCAGTCTTTACTGTACCTTCCCTACTTCTCTGTCACTTTTCTTCTTCAACCTTGGTTCAAGCAACAAAAATCTGCTATTTTCTTTTCTTTTTTTTTAAATATATAAACATTTTCCTATATTTTATTTTTTAAAGTTTTTTTTGATCCAGTATCTATTTTTCTTTTCTTTATTATTATGTTCAATTAGCCATCATATAGTACATCATTAGTTTTTGATGTGTAGTGTTCAGTGATTCATTAGGTGCATGTAACACCTAGTGCTCATCACCACACATGCCCTCCTTAATAACCATCACCCAGTTATCCCATCTCCCCTTCCTCATCCCTTCTTTAACCCTCAGTATGGTTCCCGGGGTCCAGAGTCTCTCATGGTTTGTCTCCATCTCTGATTTCTTCCCATTTAGTTTTCCCAACTGAATGAGAAAATCTGATATTTTTAGTGCTGCTCAAATTTGGCATCTCCCGTGTCTCCGACTTTATATTTGATTTCAGTTTGTCTTTTATTGTACTTTTTCTCTATTGATTTAATTTTCAAATCTTGAATATACTACTCTTGCCTCAGGATGATTTGAAAGACTTTGCCCTGTTTTGTGGCAGGAAATAGGTCATGAGCCATTCCAACAAAACAGGAAGATAGTAGACTGGGAGACAATGCATTTCCATACAGTATAGACAGGAAATCACCTTGCTGATGGACCAAGTTGGAATTCATTCACCAACAGAACAGGTGACAGCTACATAGTACCAGTTTGCTGCCAGATACACCAATTGGTCCAATTCTTCTAATAGTTTATATGCATTTACAGTGATTTTTTCATTCTAGGCTCATATTTTAAGTGCTTTACATATATTAGTTCATTTAATCCCTGTCTTAACACTATGAAGTAGTTACTATTATCATTCCCATTCCACAGACAAAAAAACTGAGACACAGAACAATTAAAATTAAATTAATCAATGTCACACAGTTATGTGGGTTCAAATCAGTATAACTCCAGAAACTGCTGTTATTCAATATGCAATGCTCATAGTTTCCTATGATGCTATAATGAATTAACTACAAACCTAATAGCTTAAAACAACACAATTTTGCTCTCTTCCAGTTCTGGAGTCCAGAAATTAAAAAGAAATACAGAAGTGGATTAAAATCAAGGACTGTGCTCCTTCTGGAGGCTCTAGGGAAGAATCTATTTCTTACCTTTTCCAGCTCCTAGAGGCAGCCTGAATTCCTTGACTTGTAGATCTTTCATCTTTGAAGTCAGCAGTGTAGCACATTCAAATCTTTCTAACTCTACTATCATTGTCACATCTCCTTTGATGCTGACCCTCCTGAATCCTCCTTATAAGACTTGTGATCAAACTGGGCTCACCCAATAATCCAGAATAATCTTCTTTCCTTGAGATTCTTATCAATTATGTCTGCACAAAGTTCCCTTTTGCCACAGGAAGTGACCTATTCACAGGTTTCAGGAATTAGAGTGTGGATGTCTTTGGAGGAACACTATTTGCTCTATCACACTATTCTACCATACGATTCTTCATAGAAAAAGGATATCTTCTCCCTGTTAGACCTCAGTATTAGCCTTCTATGTTTCTAAATTTCCATAATTATTTTAAATGAAATCAACAGTGCACAACACACACACACACACACACACACACACACACACACGGGTGCACGTGCACACGCGCGTGTACACACACACACACACACACACACGCACACTTGACCGCTCCTGATTTTCCAATGTGGAAATCACCTGTGATTTTCCAATACGGAAAAGGAAGGTTGCATTAAACACATGAAATGACATGAATGAGATCTGGTACTATGATGGTTCAGATCTGTACTCTTGCCTAGACACTCAAGGAGCACCAACTTCTTCAGCTGTGTATCTGCATACATTCCTTGCACATGTTTTGGCTTATTTATTGATTTTTCACCACTCTGTTTTCCAAAGACTTTAAAATAATGAAACCCCATGGAATCTGGGTCAGGATTTTAATTTTCAGTTATTTTGGTGGCAATGTATTCTCACCAAGCATGCAGAAAGATACCAAATATGTAATGTTTTGGAGTGGTCTATGCTTCATTCCAGAATTCCTACACTTGAGTCAAGAGTAGGTTTAAAAAAAAAAAAAGAAAAGTCAGAAATTACTCCATGATCCTTTAAGGTGGCATCAGATTATATCCTCTGGAGGGAGAATTGTTGACAAGAGATCAAGGTCAAGGATTCCTTGGCTGCTGTTTTATAATAGATTAGGCATTTAGCTGCCATTTGCTTTAATAAATCTTTCATAGTTTTATTACATTCCCAGATGAACCACAATATAGAATTATATATTTAAATAACATGAGTAAAACAAAGATGTTTCAGTAACATTGTTTTAAGTTTTGTCTCTATTTTGGGAATATTTATAGAAGATTCACATGCTAAATCTTTTTATTTTTTTCACATAAAGTGGATGAATCTACCTTTGAGTCCTTGTTCTATTTGGAGACACTCTGGGGTTATGACTGGCTTTCAATGGTCTTTAGTCCTGAGCTTTCTATTTATCAGTCTGTAGGATTTTTATTCCTCCCAAATACATGTTACCTGGAGTCTACAGAAACAAGTAGAAACCATCTCTTTGCTTTCTTCTTATTCCTTGTTTTGTTAGAATAATAATAGCAAGTTTTTGTAAGTGAGTTGTATCTTATGTCTATTAAACTGGCAAACTGGTACAATTCCACATTATTTTTAACTTCTCTTCCTAGAATCTACTTATCTAGTTTGAAATATTTAGAAAATTATTCTTTTTGTGGATTGATAATTCTCATACATATTCATTTGCTAAAAACAAAAGGTCAGATTTGACACTTTTGTATTGTTTTTTTTTTTTAATTTTATTTTTATTTATTTGACAGAGAGAAATCACAAGTAGACGGAGAGGCAGGCAGAGAGAGAGGAAGGGAAGCAGGCTCCCTGCTGAGCAGAGAGCCCGATGCGGGACTCGATCCCAGGACCCTGAGATCACGACCTGAGCTGAAGGCAGCGGCTTAACCCACTGAGCCACCCAGGCGCCCCGACACTTTTGTATTGTTATGGTGTGGCCAGTTTTCCACATTCATGAGAATAACAGGTAACACATATAAAATGAAAGACCAACTTCCCAAACTTCCATTTGATATAAAACAGTTGGTAAATAAGCAAGACATCTTTCTTCTTTTTCCCCAAACGTTTAAATTTAAAGGTATATCTTAGATACAGCTAAAAAAAATCATTTAAGTTATTTTCTTTTGAATAGAAGAATGTACTGTATTGATGTTTGAAGTCTGGATTTACAGCATAAGGCAAATTGACTATTAAGATTGGCAGAAATGACTCTCAAATTCTTGCTCCTCTTCCAAGAGGTAACAAAACCTAATCCTAGAAATACAACATATTTGTTTTAGTTGAAAGCGTGGCTTAGAGTTTCCTGGCCTTTTATAAACTTCCTCATTCAGTTTGCCCAAACTCAAATGTGTGAACAGGAAGGGTTGTGAGCACTGCAAATTAGTGCACATGTGACCAGATGCTCATTAAATGTTTGTTGACTGAGTTGCTAGCTGGAGTAAGAACTGGCACTGAAAATGTAGCCTGGGAAAGGACCAGGGGGAGGGTGGCTACGGGGGAAACACAGGGAACTATTGGAAAGTATGCTGCTTAGAGCAGAAGGAAACCTCAGATTTGTTCTGGATTTGTGGTCTAAGTTCAAAGATCGGGAGAGAATTGTGAGATATGATAGTCTCCCCCTTTTCCATCATTTTGCTTTCCATGATTTCAGTTACTCAAGGTCAGCCACAGTCTAGAAGCAGATGATCCTCCTTCTGACTTACTGTCAGAACGTCAGTAGTAGCCTAATGCTATGTCACAACGCTTCTGTCATTCACCTTGTTTCATGTCATCATGCAGGCATCTTATCATCACACATCACTGCAAGAAAAGGGGTGAATATAGTATAATAAGGTATTCTGGGAGAAAGAGAGAAATCACATTTTTATAACTTTTATTAGTTACTGTTTAATTACTCTGTTTTATTATTGGTTATTGTTGTTAATCTTTGACTGTGCCTAATTTATAAATTAAATTTTATCATAGATATGTATTTATAGGAAAGAACATAGATATACAGTGTAGTCCTATCTACTGTTTCACTGGGAGTCTTGGAATGTGTCCCCCACAGATAAAGGGGGGAATACTGGGTGGTTTTTTTTTTTTTTACATGAGGTATTTCTTTTTGCAAAATTGGACCACAGTTGGCACTAAAAGAATAACTGGACCTGAGTATCAAGAGAACTGGATTTTAACAACTCAAACTTATGATGTGGGCTGGAGTAAAATTCCTCACCAGTGTTTTGTCTTGCTCTTACTTTGTACCATTCTGCATGTAGGTCAGTTTTTCTGGAAGAACATCCCCAAATCCCTCAAGACCATGTCGATGCCAGGTCCTTTGAGGATAGGTAGCTGACACTGCAATTCTCCGCACATCATATTCTCCATAATTAAAATAAAAAGGGTAAAGCTGATGTGTTCTAAACTTGTTCACAAACTGTTTGTTAGGAAATTGAATAACTATAAATTAATCCTAATATCCTGTTTCATCAACTTACCAGATAATAATTTACTTCATAAATATTCATGAAGCAACTGTTATGCACCAGACAGTTCAGCAGGCAGTGGAAAATATCTATGGACCAAAAACAAAGAGATTCTCTCATTTGTTATAAAAATCAAAATGTTGCATGAACATGTTTTGGTATGACTCTGAGAGAATTTTAGCAAACATGTGTGTAACATCCCTGCTTTCCTGCTTCAGGCAGCCAGACTCCAGACACTGTCCCTATCCTGAAGAGCAACTTTATTACTTTTGGGCCAGGTAACCAAGAACAATAAAGTTTGTAATAATTTAGAAGTATGGACCTGTTAAAACAATTTATACACTTTTCCCTAAGAAAATTCTGGACTAGAATGAACTGAGATCCTTTATTCTTCTTACCTGAAATTCTTCAGTATGTTGCTGTGGATTTTTGCTAATTAATTTACAAGGGGTAAATGTGTTTCTTCACAGAACTTGTAAAAATCCTTTATAGGTCTAATTTCAAAGTAACTGTTGCATCCCAGCTGGGCCTTAGCTCTATTTTAAGGGAAGATGAGAGTTTCTCCCTTTAGTAGTGAAACAAAGATACCTAGGTACTGCCACACTGGCAAATACTCTTGGAATAGCATAAAATGACAAAATAATAGTGTGCAAATGTGACTGTTAAGAGGAAATATCTATGTGACAATATGTATGTTGTCTGATTTCTTTCTCCTTTCCTTCAAGATCTGTGAGCATAGTTTTAGTAATTGCTTGGATTTAGGAGGGATTTTACCATAGCCATGGGTTTCTGGATCTGCCTTGCATCCCAGAGAGTTGCCTTTGCTCTGCTAGCCTCATTTCGCATGATCTAGGAGGGGTTTCGAGGTTCTGCTCCTTACTTGTTTGGCCCATCACAGAGCTCCATAGGGATAGCAAAATTCCTGAGCCAGGAAGCCTAGCCTACTAAAGAGCTCAGCTCCAGGAAGAGTGTGGTGTTCAGTAGTGTTTAGTCTTTATAGTCCACAAGTGAAATGGTCAACATCCTGAGGCAAAGAACTATGTGGTTATATGCTGATGCATTTTCCATAGTGCGATCTTGTCAGACTCTTCCCTAGTCTCTAGAAAGATGGTTTTAAGAAGAGATAGAGAGACAGTGTATGTGTTCATGTTCTGAGTGTTTGGAGATGTATTTGGAGAGCATTTAATAAAGTGTTAAGAAAGTGAAAGAAGAAAAGAAATCTGGATAATATGTGTCTTAAAACATCTTACACAAAATAAATCCTAATTACCAGACTTTCTGTTTTCATAAAAGACAGTAGAATGGAGAAGACCCTTCCCCAAAGAAGACATACAAAGGCTAATGGACACATGAAAAAATGTTTAACATCATTAGCCATCAGGGAAATACAAATCATCAGTATTTATATCAGTTAGAATGGCAAAAATTAACAAGACAGGAAACAATTGTTGGTGAGGATAAGGAGAAAGGGGAACCCTCTTACACTGCTGGTGGGAATACAAGCTTGTACAACCACTCTGGAAAACAATATGGCAGTTCCTCAAGACATGAAAAATAGAGTTACCCTACGAGCCAGCAATTGCATTACTAGGTATTTACCCCAAAGATACAGATGTAGTGAAAAGTAGGGGCACATGCAGCACCCCAGTGTTCATATCAGCAATGCTCACAGACGAGATCGGGTGCATTCAGGGTGGTATGGTCGTAGACATACCAGCAATGCTCACAATAGCCAAACTAGGGAGGGAGACAACATGTCCTTTAATGGATGAGTGGATAAAGAAGATGTGGTTCATATATACAATGGAATATTACTCAGCCATCAGAAAGGATGAATACCTACTATTTGCATTGAGATGGACTTAACTGGAAGGGATTATGCTAGGTGAAATACATCAAGCTGAGAAAGACAATTATCATACAGTTTTACTCCTATGTGGAACGTAAGGAATAGTATGGAGAACTGCAGTGGAAGGGAGGGAAACCTGAATGGGAAGAAAGCAGAAAGGGAGACAAACCATGAGAGACTCTGGACTCCAGAAAACAAACTGAGGGTTATAGAAGGGAGGGAGACATGGGGATGGGGTAACCAGGTGATGGGTATTAAGGAGGGCACGTGTTGTGATGAGCACTGGGTGTTATATGCAACTAATGAATCATTGAACACTATATCAAAAACTAATGGTGTATTATATGTTGGCTAATTGAAAGAAAAAAAAAAAAAAGCCAAGGCTATAGGGAAAAAAAAAGGCAGTAGAAAGAACATATCTTAAGTGAATTAAATCCTGAGAATAAAAATGATTATAATCTTTGTGGACTAACATCAGATATTGAAAAGAATAAAATGAATGACAATTCAGCAGAACTATGTAAGGATTTTCTTTATACTGGGCCAGGATCTTAGGCCATAACATTTGGTTTATCAAAATTATGAAAATTGATAAAAATATTTTCTTAAGAGAACCAAACCACAAAATCTTGGGTGAGTATAAAGGTAAAAGTAGATAACATTTCATGCAATAGTAATAATCTATAAGTGGTAGGTATCGCTTATAGAACTTACCCAGTATACTGTGTATTATGTAGAGTTCTGTATTCAGTCGCTGAGCCATCATATTCATGAAGTATTTATTTAGTCACAGACTTTGCAAAAATTATACAAGCCTCCTCTTTGTAAGACATGGCGGGCACTGGAACTACAGAATGAGCAACACAAAATGGCTTTATGAAAATTGTAGTTCTTGGGGTGCCTGGGTGGCTCAGTGGGTTAAAGCCTCTGCCTTCAGCTCAGGTCATGATTCCAGGGTTCTGGGATCGAGTCCTGCATCGGTCTCTCTGCTTAGCGGGGAGCCTGCTCCCCCCTCTCTCTGCCTGCCTCCTTTGCCTACTTGTGATCCCTCTCTGTCGAATAAATAAATAAAATATTTTTTTTAAAAAAAGAAAGAAAATTGTAGTTCTAGAATTAAATGTCACATCCCATTTACCTCTCCTTACAAATGTGTGAAGGAAATAATCATCAGTACCCACATTTGTAAATATGGAATCAGAGGCTTCTAGGAGCTAAGTAATTCTTCAAGGGTATCAGTTGGTAGGCTGATCACTAGGAGTTTGAATTCAGTTCGTCAAATCACAAATCTGTTCTCAATTGTCTCATGGTCTTTAAAATTATTGAGGTGTATCATTAAGGAATATGATTCAGATTTCAGTATGAAAATAGGACTGCTTTATTACTAGTTAGCATGAAGGAAAGTGGAGATCTGAAGTGTTTTGGATAAGTATTATAAATCAAAAACTAATAGTCACTTCCTTCTCGGCCAACACAGAGTCTAGTTAGAAAAAGCAAAAGCTTTACAACCAATGGTGAGTGAAGATGTGACTTACTCATAAACAACTAAAGGATTTTCCCATAGAAAAATATTTTTTTTCGGGGCGCCTGGGTGGCTCAGTGGTTTGGGCTGCTGCCTTCGGCTCGGGTCATGATCTCAGGGTCCTGGGATCGAGCCCCGCATCGGGCTCCCTGCTCCGCAGGAAGCCTGCTTCCCTCTCTCTCTCTCTCTCTCTCTCTGCCTGCCTCTCTGCCTACTTGTGATCTCTGTCTGTCAAATAAATAAATAAAATCTTTAAAAAAAAAAAAAAGAAAGAAAAATATTTTTTTTCAAATAAAATTTGAAATAAATGTTAAATCAGTTTGTTATTTTAACTTTCTGAATAAAATTGAAAAATATCAGCCATCTTTTGATTGTTCAGTCTATTCAAATGACTGGTCTCTCTAATTAGAAACATATGGATGCCTGAAGTTTTAAAATATTTATTTGTATTGTTTTGACATTGGTCTAACTTTCTGGTGATAGCTTTAATGTTAGAAAAATATATTTAAAATTTTTCTCTAATATTAAAAAACGTTACCATGTAACTCATGAAATTGTGAAAATGTATTATAGCAGAAAGGGAGAAATTAGCCACATTTCATGGAAAGAGGATTGACTTGGAAAATGATATATACAAACACTGCATTTTTAGTAAAATTAAGTCCATGTGCAACACTGTTTTCCAAAATATAGAAACTAAACCATCTTTTCTGAATATAAATTAAATGCAGAAGAGGAAAATAGTTCCCATTTTATTCCATTTCTCTTTATGGTTTATATAAAACTAATTTTGAAGTCTTTTTATTTTATTGTAATTGCTTACTGACATGAAATAAAAGCACACTTTAATGCTTCAAGTATTGTTGATAGTTTTAAAATAACCCTTATTTAGTACATATTAATGTAATAGATTTTTGGAAAACATAACTTTTATGACCTGAGATTAAACTTGTATTCAAAGTGTGTACCTTCTCTTAAATAAAATAGAATCATGAAGTGTAAGGGTTGAGCTTAGGAAGGGCGATGTTATACTGTGGTACAACTCTGAAATCTGAGAAAGAAGTTTTTCTCACTCATGTTATTTATCCAACACAGGCCAGCATAGTGCACAGTCTTATTTCAAGTTCTGCTTCCAGTTATTAGAAGGAAGGGGAGGGAGAAGAAAGAAGTAGGCGGCGCAGTGTCTCACATTGGCAAGGAGCACGTGTCATTTCCACTAAAGTCACCCAACCATGCTATACTTCAGCCTAACCCAGGCCTGATGAGTGAAGGATGAGAATATTCATGAACATCCCTAATGACTCTAGTGACTACTATAGAAGGAATCTTTGAGAGCATCTAGGTTTTACCCATTTTACAGATGTAGAAACTTACTCCTAGCAAAAGAACGAAATGTGCTCAAAACCACAACCTAATTAATTAAAAACAGTGGTTATAATCAAAGGTTTCTTATATTCATTCTAAAGATATTTATGAAATCGTTTCTGTGTGCAACTCTGAGCAAGAATATTGGAATTAAAAGAGAATAAGGATGAGTTACTGAAACAATTTTCACAGAAGAAACTTCAGAAGAACATCTTGGAGGAAAAGTGAAGATTCAGAACATAAACAGGAGATAAAAAGACCTTTTAGGTGGACGGAAGAGAAGCATGAAATAATATTGTGTTTTCATTGATCCACAGATAGGTTAGTATGGATAGATTGTAAGGCACAAATGAGGATCTGGTCCACTATAAAATAAGAAGGAACCTGACAAGAGAGAAGTACAGAGTTTGAATGTATTCAGTAATCTACTAGGAGGGAGGATGGTCTTCTGACTTCCAATCCAACATTTTTTCATTCTTCCCAGAGGAGAAGTCTGTCTCAGGGGCTGTGTTCTGGGGTCATCCGCATCTGTTTGAGACAAGAGAGGTGAGGCTAAATCACCATCTTCCACAATTATATTTACTGATGTTTCATAGCCTGGAAGAATTAATAAGTGATCCAGGTCAACCAGGATAAACCCAATACCCAGTCCCCAAGTAGGATTTAACAACATAGGAATAAACATCCTTGAGATTATTCTACAGGCTTTGCAGGCTCTACTGCATTCCAGAGCCAGAAGAATCCATGCATGCACTTAATGTGTGCTTAGGAGGTTTCTCGCTCCCAATGGCAGCCAGTGCTTGATGACAGAAGAATGGGTCTTGATTTTCCTCAGCTGGACTGACCCAGCTATATGAAAGAATTTGGTAGCACACTAAATGGAGACCCTCTTCATTTTACCTTGTATCCCACCCAACTTCCATGCCTGGAAAGATTATCGTTGATTTACTTGACAAACAAGAGAAATTAGCACACAGAAAAATGTTAAAGTCAGAGAAGCAGCAATATTGGTTCAAAGGATAGCATGAGTGAAAAAGTCCTTGCTCATGTCTTTGTTTTCTTTCAGACCTCTAACTTTTTCTTAAGGTAGGCAATTTTATGCATTTGATGATAAACTACCAATAGGCATGGTTGAGAACTTAAAAAAAAAAGAAAGAAAGAAAGAAAGAAAAGAAACCTCTCTGCAGCAGCCAAAACACCCTGGACTACAACAAACTTTAACTCTGACCACATGCAGAGTATGTTGCTTAGAAACCCAAAGCAGAGAGTTTGCCCAGCAACTGTTGATTCCACCAGCTGCCCCTCTGAAGAAACTGACATTGGTGACTACAGCTTAAAGAAATATGGAAATGCAAGTCATCTGTAAAGGATAAGAACAGGAATATAAATAGGCCTAAACATTCTAGCTTTCGTTTGATGTCTGAAAAACTATGTAAAATCTAAAGCCTGATTTACTTTGTGGATGTCAGATCAAAATTCATACTGGTTATGAGGATTGTGTCCCATGAGCTAGGGCTCCCTGCTTCTCTGGTCAGAAACTGTTCACCCATGATGTTAACCTGTAGTAATCACGTTGGTACTATGCTTAGTATTATTGGTCTGAAATAATCTTACAATCCTATATGTGCTAAACTTCCCTGTTATTTCCCATTAGGAATAACTATCACAGATATAATAATTCCAGATTTTGGATAGTGTCTAGTATCATCTCTCAGCCAGATTATTGCTCTGGTCATCTGTCTGTCTCACTGTGGTCTGCCCAATCTTCATATCGTAGGTCACACTGACAACAAAGAAAACTTTCTGAAAAGTGAATCTCATGTTGTCATTCTGTTGCTTGAAAAGCACTGCTGGTTCACCACTGAAAACAATAAAATCCAAACTCTTTAGTATGGCGTACAAAAATGCAACTATTTTTTCCTAATAATCTATTCTATTTTTTCCTGTACTCTGAACATGCAATGCCCTTTAAAACCTCTATGGCTTTATCCCATTTGTTCCATAGTCCTGGAACATTCATTCTCCTCCTCTTAATCTGAAGAATATCTATTCACACTTAAAAAGCCAGTAAAGAAACATTCTTTTGAGGAAGTCCTCCCGATTTCCCCCAGGCGAGGACAGTTACTATTATGACAAACCCAAACCCAAAGTCCTAGATCTGGCCAAAATGAAGAACTTAAAAACAATTTGTTGAGCTATGAATTAGAGTTATTTTCCATTTATCATTTGGCTTTCTGATACAACTAGTCTTCTGGTCATAATTTCAACTTCATTACACCTGAGTTATAGTCCTAAAGCAGTGGTATTCAAAGAAACAATATGGTATCACTATATAAAAATTATATCCGTTTATTAATGCACATTTAGATTTTGGAGCTCCGAACCTTCCAAAGTGATATCCTACCCCTCAATTGATGAAAAGAGTAGATTTCAAAATACAGACTTTTCCTTCAAGGAGAATTCTGGTTTAATCCAGGCACAATATAGATAACTACAAACCTCTATAATTATATATGAAAGGTTAATCTAGTAAACATACATGGGAAATCTACTTTAGGTTAAAAAAAATGGCAGACCAAATGATTATTAGTAATTTTTACTTTATTTGAAGTGATCATTCTAGGTCTTCAGATTTTTAAAAAAATTCATCCTCATTCCCCATTCAGTCTAATGAACACTTTCACAGAACCAACTAAATCTTCTTCACAGAATTGTATAAATGAAAGTATTAGTTATTTTCTTGATATGTGTTTTCTTTAGAATGCAAACTACATGAAAATAAGAATCTGGATATGACCTCTTGTTCACCCCTCTATCCTTAGTGTTTTGACCAAGGTTTGAAATAGAGTCGTTTCTTAACGAATATTTATCAAAGGAATGAAATTAAGAAATGAATGTTTAATGTACACTTAAATTTTTTCCATTTTTTCAAGTACTCAACACAGAGTTTTTGCATAAGAGGACTTATGGGTATTTATTTTAATAAGAAAAGATTAACAGTAACCTGTGCTAACCTCTCAAGCACTATTTTCCTGAAAAAGAGGATACACTTATTTTTTTAAATATATTTTTTAATTTTTTTATTATTATGTTCAATTAGCCAGCATATAGTACATCATATAGTTTTTGATGTAGTATTCAACAATTCATTAGTTGCGTATAATGCTTATTATTTGTTAAGAACAACACTTAGTAAGGAGTGTACTAACATGGAGATGTTATTGCAGTCAACCATAAGCAGCTACTTGTGGATCTATAATCAGTTTTGCAGACCATAAAGATTCCCAAAGTTTATTTTGTGGCAAAACATCTGCTACTTTAAGCACTGACAAATTTTTAAGATGCAGATATATGAAACTCTACCTAATGAGTATGCAGATATGAACTTTCACAAGTCTCCTTGGTATGGAGGAGCATGAATATCTACCATGTCTACACACACACACACACACACACACACACACACACACACTACTAGGAAAGGAAAGTTAGGTTTTTGTGTCCTAAGAAAATGACACATTACATATAATGAAGTCTGAAGATAGACAGAGAGAGAAAAAGAGAGAGACATTCTTTTGATTTGAATAAGTAATTATACCCCTGATTTGATGGAATTTCTTTCTTTCTTTTTTTTTTTTTTTGATGGAATACCTACTGAGGTATGAATGAATGGACAATATTTCCAACAGGTTGAAAAAATTATGGCAGGGATAATAAGAGTGGCATCCAACGTGGAAGAAAGAGAATTAATATATTTCTTACTGGAGGGTACTGAAGTTCTACCATATTTTGAAAAACCCAAGGAAAATATTTTGAACAAAATGAGAAATATTTGTTCCAAAGCTCTCTTCTACATCAGGAGGGAATTTCATTCTGGAAGAATATACTTTTGATAATTTATGCAAATGAATCCACATATTTTATTTTTCAGAGGCTGTGCTCAAGTACAAGTCCAGTCTAGTGGTTAAGAGTACTTATATGTGGGGAATGGGTAGAAGTGAGCAAAGTCAACAATATGTCCTGCTCTGTATTTTTCACGGATATTATCAAATTTAATAGCTTTCTTGTGGTGCATTTTGAAATCCAAAATAAAAAGTACCTGCATTAGAGGCAGCTTATTAATAGGAAAATTGAGAGGAGAGATTAGAGTGTAGTCTAACAGACAAGTAAAAACTGGGACTTTTTTTTCTTGTTTACAAAGGTAAGTTATTCACATTTTGCTGCCATGAAATGACAATAATAATGATTGGTTAACATTTTGACTGCTTACTCTTTATCTGTGATCTTCATGCATTATCCACTTAATATTTACAACAACCCTAAGAAGTTGGTGCTACTACTATTGTGATTCTTCAAGTGAATAAATTGAGGGAGAGAATGATTAAATACTTAGCTCTTGTCACACAGCTAGTAAGTAGATCCTAGGAGTTAAACTCAAGTCTGTCTGACTCAAAAGCCTGTGCTGTTGTCTTTGTATTATTGTTACCACCTCAGAGAAGGGGGCAGTTTATCCCTGGGTGTGCTGAGTGACAAGATCTCATGTGAGCAGTGTGAAGAGGGTGAGAAAGAATGAGGCAGCTCTGTTAAATGAACCAGGGAGAGAACATGTATGGGCTCAGTGTGGGACATAACCATTGTAAATCTGTGTCTAAGACCCACCACTTAGTGAAAGTTGCCTTGTGATGAAGGAGCAAAAGTTACTTGGTATGAAACGTAAGAAGTCTCATTTTCCTTGAAATAAGATTGTAAAAGGATGATTGAATGCACAACACCTTGAGGGCCAACATTCTTGATATATGATATACCTTAACATTTCTTCCTTACCATCTTTGAAGCTGATATTTAAACTCTGCACAAGATCACTTAATCCATCAATTTGCTCAGGCTGCCTTTTGGATGGAACTCAGAAACTATTTTAAGTCACCCAACAATTCAGTTTAAAGAGAGGGAAATTGGAACTAATACTTACAGAAGAGATACAAAAGTAATAAGATTCCAAAAAAACCTGGGCCCATTCACATAGTATTTAAACAATTATACTGGAAAGTACTGAGTGGTGGTATGTTAATATTGCAAGTTACCACCAAAAAAAAAAAAAAAAAGGCAAGTATAGTGCACATCTTTATAATGGCTCAGAGAAGACTTGATCTTGGAGATGCTTTTGTTACCAGGAGAGGTATACATTATATCGACCTTAGGGCATGAAAACTATATCTAGGTTTTTCTCTATGTCATAGAAAGTTCTTTAACAGTTAACTCATGGGCAGTAATAGACCCAACATAGTAAGTTACAGAGACAGTGATACTGTAGCACATTCATGCAAATTCATAAACTATGTAGTGGCTAAAGACCTGAAATTCCTTTGGGACTGTCAGAAATTCATTCGCTGTTTCACAAATCCAGTGCTGTGTCTTACACAGGGATCTTTGGATTACCATAGTTACCAAATACTCCGAGCACTCAATGGCAAAAGTCTCTCTGTTGTCTCTGAAGTTGCCTGGTATGTGTTCAGTGGTTTAGATAGTCTAAGAAGAGGGGATATATTACAGTGGTTCTAAGTGTTGGCTTTGAGATCTTAAATACCTTGAAACATATATAAAACTTGCCACTTAATAGTTGTGTAATTCTGAGCAAGTTCTTTATTCTGTACCTTAGTTTCTCCATGTGGTCAAAGTAGCTGTTCATAGGACCTACTCATTTGGTTGTTAAGATGACATAAAATCATCCATAGGTAGCAATCGATGCTCTGGTGATTAATGATCAGCACTGAGGGAGAGCTGCCATTATCATTTCAAGGAATATCTTTATTAGAGTTGCCAGACTAAGCAAATAAAAATAAGGGATTCCTCACCAAAATTGAGTTTCAGATAAACTACAGGTAAATTTTAAAATAATTCTGCCGTATGCAATATTGGGAACATACATACACTAAAAAAATTATTCATGGTTGAAATTTTATCTGGCAACCTTAATCATAATGCTGCTGATAGTAGGCATTCAGTGGTTTTATATAAACAGTTTTGTTTGAATATGTAATAAAACTCTGGACTATAATTTTTGGAAATGGCCAGATATCAATGTCAATTTTGTTCCATCGACTAACCTTCAGTCTAATAGTATTCATATTTGAGAATAAGTAGAAATTTTTCAATTATTCAACTAATAACATACTTACTAGGTCCCTGTGTTTATTGGTACAGGGATGAGACATGCAAACAAGAAAAAGATGCCAATACAGAGTGATGCAGATCTAAATTACAAAGCAGTATAAGACTACAAATCAGTAGGGTACAGATAATGACTGAGTGGAGGCTCCACATATCATGTGCTTTCAGTCTTTGAGAAACAGCCAGCAAATATTGTTCCATGGATGATATGGGTCTACAATGCTGAAGCCCAAACAGGTAGATGATGTAATAATCCCACAAATAAATGTACAGTTATAACTGTGCTAAGTACCTTGAGAAGGGGTAGGTAAATGGTACTATAATTAAAGCATATATTATATGGAAGCTTTATTATAAAGCATATATTATATGGAAGCTTTATTTATTTAATTATATAATTAAAGCATATATTAAAGGAAGTTCGGACCTCTTGGAGAAGTCATTCAGTGGCATTCAGTGGTTTTATAAAAACAGTTTTGTCTCTTGTCTCTGAAAAGAGAAAAGTCAGGGAAAGCTGCTCTGAAAAATTAACAACAGAATTGAGATCCGAAGGACAGGAAGGAGTTAACTGGGGGGGCAGGGGGGAGAAAGAGAGAGAGAGAGAGAAAAGAGAAACATTCTAGGCAAAGAGAATAATAGTAAGCACAAAGATCCCACAGTAGGAGGGAGCAGGATATTCAATGGAACAAAAAGAGAACCAGTGCAGTCAGAATGCTAGAGAGGGAAGGGAAGAGGTAAAAAAGTAGGGAGGGGCCAACCCATCTAGTCCTCAAGATTTCAGTATTTATCCTAGCTGCCAGTGAAACAGTTTAAGTAGGATAGAAAGGATAGATGATTTTTTTTTTTAAGGTTTTATTTGCTTATTTGACAGAGATCACAAGCAGGCAGAGAGAAGAGGAAGCAAGCTCCCTGCTGAGCAGAGAACCCAATGCAGCCCTTGATCCCAGGACCCTGGGATCATGACCTGAGCCAAAAGCAGAGGTTTTCACTCACTGAGCCACCCAGGTGCCCCAATGATGTGTTTTTAAAGATCATTTTGGCTGCTTTGTGGAGCATGGCTTGGAGGACCTAATGGTAACTCTGAGTGGAATCAGTAGAAAGTTTTCCCTATAGTAATGGAATTAAAGACATCTTGGAGAATTTTAAATGCTAAGAAAGAATAGGGCACAAAGGGGATAGAAATACCTGCTGCAAATCCTGAACCAAGGGGTATAGCTGTGTGATTGGAAGAGAGGTTCATTCAGTGGAGTATCAGAAAGATGTTTGTAATGGGGGAAGTGACAGAGGAAGGAATTCAAGAACCAACAAAAAGTACCTTGTAAATAAAGGTGAGATGGTCAGATTAACTCTGCAATTAATGAGTTGTTACTGAAGATTTTTAGTAGAAACAGAATATTAGGAGAGTCCTGGGTTTTTTTTTTTTTCAGGGTTCATATAATACCATGAATATATCATCTAGGCTAGGAGATTACAGATTCAAAGCTGTGAGACCAGTTAAACATCTATAGCACATTAGTATGAAGATGTAAAGGTGTGATTTAAAGACAGTTTTGGAGAGACTGGCAGCAGAAAGACAACCCAGTGAAGATAATAATGAAGTAAAGAGGGAGGTTGGAAATGAAAGGCATATCAAGCTCAAGGGAATGAAGAAAGAAGTTCAAGGAAGTGGACTTCAAATACTACAGGTAGAAAGAAGCGGTTTCTAAGATTTGTGAGTTAGTTTCTCTCAGGTTATACTGAAGTAACAAACTCAAAGCCTCTGTTGCATACAGTAGCAAATGTTCATCTCTGATTACAGGTAGGCGATGAGTTGACTGTGGTTCTCTACTGCATGTGTCTTCTCTCTAGGCCTGGGCCAAAGAGTAGCCCTATTCAGGACATGCAGTTTACATGGCATATGGAAAAGCGTGAAGAAGAATCATGCATTGATCCTTAAAGCTTTAACTCAGAAACTAATAAGCATGTTTGCTTGTATTTTGGAGAACCCTGATATCAAAAGGGGAAGAATATAATCATCTTATAGGGAAGGGCAATAAATAAATATTTATTCACAATGATTGTTAAGTACGGAAACAATCCAAATGAGTACAACTAATGAATGGAAAAACATATTGTGGTACATATCTACAATAGAATAATACTCAGGAATAAAAGAAAATCAGCAAACTACTTACTAATGATACATGCAGCAACATGGATTAATATCAAAGACATTACACTAGGTGAAGGAAACCAGACTTAATGGTTACAGACCACATTATTTCACTTATACGACATTTGGAAAAAGACAAATCTTAGTAAGCAGAGACTGGGGGAGGGAATGTTAACTACAAGTAGAAACAAGGGAATTTTGGAAGGACAACAGGAATATTCTATATTTTAACTGTGATGGTGGTTACACAACTGTACATGTTTGTTAAATATATCCCTAAAAAGAAAATTTTGTTTTACATTAATTAGGCCTTAATATATATGAGTTACTAGGGAACCATAAATTATAACTTATAAATTATAACTTCATACTCAAATTGCTTAATACACACCTAAAAAACTAATCCAGACCTAAAAATATGTAACCAAATTAATAGAGACTAAGCAACTTAACTATTCATTTATACATAGTCTTTGGGAGGGCAGTAATTCATAAATTTAAATACAGCTTCTGATAGTTACAACTAAATATTAACTTTTACAAATAACAGACACAGTTTTTATTGTTATTTTGAGGAAATAACCCTTAATATATAATGCCTGTCTTGGAATTTATGGCTCATATGTTTTACAAGAGAAGTAGGCCTCAATAAAGAATTATAAAATGCTTTTGAGTCATTCCCATTCCCTAAGAAATACTGCATAGTCTAAATAAGGAACATACATTTTAATGGGGATAATATTTTAATTTGTTAGTTGCACAAAACTGTGTTCTGGCAGTTTATAAATTATGTAAACATGTGCAAATTCAACTGAAATGCATTATTCAAGAATGAATAAGTGTCCAGAAAGATGAGTGGAGAAAAGAGAATGAACTATTGTCTCTCTCTCTTCTCTCTTTCTCTCTTTGCTTCTCACTTCAGTATAGCATAGTAAATATAGAAAAAGAAGGAAAAGATTATTTTGTTATTTCCACTAATGACCCAATAAATAGTAAAAAACAAACTATAATATTACGGGGGGAAATAATTCAAAGTTTTGTTTCTTTTCAGAATAGTTTTGCATGACTAAAGTAATTCAGTTGAAGAACTGGTGAATTAAGATAAATAGCCAGAAAAAAAAAAGATAAATAGCCAGATTAATTTTTGACTAAATATTTTAAAACAAAATCACATCACATTGTTTGCTTATGGGTATTTTCCTGGAGGGTGATGACAGGTTAAATTTATCAAGGACTATTATGTGTTAGACACTTGTACTGTGAGGTATTAGACATTCTCATGCGGTCTGATCTACTAAGGATCTTTTTACATAAAGAGCTTATTGCTAATCACATTTCTTTTTTTTTTAAGATTTTATTTATTTATTTGACACAGAGAGAGATCACAAATAAGCAGAGAAGCAGGTAGAGAGGGGAAGCAGGTTCCCTGCTGAGCAGAGAGCCCGATGCGGGGCTCAATCCTAGGACCCTGAGATCAGGACCTTGCTGAAAGCAGAGGCTTAACCCACTGAGCCACCCAGGTGCCCTGCTAATCACATTTCTTAATCTCTCCTTGTGAACCCCAAGATAGCAGAATATTATTTCTCTACTATTATTGAGAGCAATGATGCACACATCACTCCCATCTTCCCAGGTAACCCTATTTGATTGCTCTGTGAGGTTGACATCATCAGCTCGACACTCTTCGATTGCTAAAGACAGTAGGCAGTCAGAGGGGATGTGTTTTATGCTCTAGCTTTCTTATCTTGTGTAAAATTTAGTGGGAAGAATCTTGTTCTGTTTGAGAACGGAACTAAACTGGATTTGATATTGCTACAGCATCATGACACATCTGTCTATTAAGCATTCCCGAGGCAGCTTTAATAAAAAACATTGCCAGCCGCTTCTTACCTAATAGTGTGTATATTACGAAGGCACTATAACCTTTTATTTCTCACTTCCTAAATCACAAACCCTTTGAGGACCAAAGGAGTTGGTAAGAAAGACATATAGAGTCATCAAAAATATACTTTTATCCAAGTATTCATCTATCCTCTCAGAAAAATCAATAGCAAAGAAAAAAAAAAGATCAACTTTCACAAAAAGTGAGTAATGAGGTATATTTAAGAGCTTCTAGTTCTGTTTGGTATGTTCCATTCTGTCCCCAAATACAGACTCACATTTCTTCTCAGTAGTAAGTGATTTATAATCCATCAGCATACAGATATCCTGGGAATTTGTGGATAGTCAGCCTCATGGAGTAATCAAATAAGGTTACCTAGGAAGACTGGAGTGATGTGTGCATCATTGCTCTCAATCACTCCAAGCTTAAGTTGACAGCAGGCAAGGGAGGAATTTCCATCATGTAATGATGACAGATGGCTGAAGGTGGGCCTCTTGTCTAGCACAGCTCCTGAGTATTAGACTAGCCTTCTTGAAAGGTCTTTGTGTCCCTACCTCCTTGCCCCAGGAATTTCTGAAAGCAGATCCTCTTAGAGGACCAGTCTTCGAGGCATTTGACCTCTGGTTTCTGTACTCCTCTAAGGAGTCGTCCCAACTTCCCAGTATCTCCAAGAATTTTTACACACACTCTTTCACTCCCTCATAAATAAATACACAAATTGTTTTTCTGCTCCTTTTTCTCTCATAATAAGACTATCAGACTTTTGGAGAAGGACATAATCATCTGTTAGAACAGATACTAAATCCATTACATTAAAAACAATTATTTAGCTTGCCTTAAGAACAGAGCTTTGCCTTAAGAAACCCAAAGTTCATCCCTGGCCTAATTCCTAACCAGGAAAGGGAGATGCTCCATCTTTTCCAGGGAAAAAGGACCCCGAAATGAGAGATTAAATGGATTCTCTCAATGTAATGCAATGTTCTCAATTTTCATATCAAAAACTACAAGTTTAAGATTTATATAGTGTTACAAACTAAAGAAGAACAACTCAATTCACATTCCTTTAAAATTGTTTCATTCTGCTATTTTCCTTTATTCTTCCTCTTTTCCCATCTTGTTGCATATTTATATGTTCATGAAGCAGTTCAGAAAAAAAATCTTAAAATCCCTGGTCTAAGGGAAAAAAAAAATTAAAAAAAGCATTTACTGGTTTCTTCTTTCCTCCAAAAAGATGGAAGACTGTACAGTTTTTGAACAACCACGTTAAAATGTCCAAATGCCCACCCTGGTATGAAGGCAGCAAGCTTAGAGCTGAAGGGATACTAGATCAGAAATATTGTACTATTTTTATGACTTGACTGAGGTTCTCAGTTTCTTTGTCTTCAGCTCCTTCATCTGAAGATGAAAATGAAATAGCGATACTAATGTTACGGTTTTAATAATCTATGAACCCACCCTTTCCCCAGCTTTTTTTCCCCCTTAAGCATTATAACAGTCTGACAATATTTAAAAATCACTCCTATTTATTGACTTCAGACAACAAAAATGTTGTGCTAATGAGAGTCACACCTGTTCCCTTTACCCAGCCAATTATTCATGTGCTTACATTTGGACAGAATTCTCTAATGTCAGATAATCCCATGCTAGGTACTTCACAGTAATGATGAAATAAGCAGCAATACACACAAACACACACACACACAGAAATTTACTTGCCTGCCTTTTGTGCATAGGGTATAGTGTTTGCCATTGGCCTCCTGCCATCTTCTACCTATCAAGGCTACCTTCTTCTTATCTGTTCTTAAAAAGGTGTGGATGATATGTAAGATATTAGTATTATAGTGGTATGTGTATTTTAAAAGAGATCAAAGATGGAACCTTAACCTTGAAATGTCAGCTATCACCTGTGGATGAAGGAGAATTCAGAAGCATCACTCTTTGCTACCTCTGAAGTCGTTCAGTGACAATTCTGTTGGTAGAAATGTCAATGTGTTAAATATGACTCTTGCACAAAATGAGAACAGAACAGTGTCCAAAGGCAGTGTGCACAAGTTGGGGGGAAATATGTGCTGAAAGAATATATATCCTTTTACAAATATAGAGGAAACATTGATCTGTCAAGATGTTAATTATGGAGTTATTTGCTTAAAAAGAAAAAAGGAAACCAGGAAAATATAACAACTTCATAAAACTTGTTTTTCATTAGCTATTCAAGGAAGGTAATTCAGTCCTTAAAGATTATGGTTGTAAAAACCAAAGAGGAACATTTAAATATTTGCTTATACGTTCAAAAAGTAATTTTCAAACTTTGATGTATACCATCTAAAAAATCCCTCATTCTAGAGAATGTACAGAAGGAATATTTGTTCCATTTTGTGTACCCGTATATCCCTGGTTTTTTAAGCTGTGTATGGCACATAGTAGGTGCTCAATTAAATATTGTGTTAATTTACTGATGAATTACTTAAAACAAATATTGGAAGAAAAATACACAAATGAATGTGACAGTGATTCTGTGTTGTGTTGAATTATGAGTACATTTTCCCCAACTTTGTGAAATTTTCCCTCTCTTCTCTCATCTTGTGGTCCACATATATATCCTATTGATATGAAGAAATGCATATTTTCCATCTCCTTCTACCCAGGACATGTCAGATTATGTTTACAACTGGGCAAAAGAGAGAATTCTATAGAGAAGGAGATTAGAAATAAACAGATTGTATTTTTTGAAAAACAAAAATCAAGACATAGTGTGGTATGTACTTTGTGTAGCTACAGTCTTGTCTACATCCAGGGATAGCGACAGAGCACAAAAATGACTTTTCTGTGTTTCAGTCATGAGCTAGTTTTTCCATTGTACATTTATTCCACAGCTAATAAAACAGAGCAATTCTACTTGTTTTTTATGTTCTGCCAATGAACATACTGCTAAGAACAATAAGTATGAAATAAATTCTCATATTTTTTTTCAAAGAGAATTAGTCTTTTACCATGAAGTTTGGCCAAGTCAGGCAAATGAAGCCTAGACAATAAAGCTTCAATTAGACATGCTGTAGTACAGACTTACATGTAGAGTTTCTGAGTAGACTGCAGTTACATAAATCAGCAGATTCTGTAACAATATGCATTAACCCCTGATTTTAGTCTGGTTTTAGTAGTATGTGAGGTCTGGAAGAGAACTGCCCTGGGTTCAAACTCAAAAATGGAACCTGGTACATAGTTTGATGCATATACTTGCAGACGCTTTTCTGTTCCAGACTTCTTTATCCATCCATTCATGTAATCCACTGCTTTAAGACATGCTTATTTAAGTTCCATCTCTTATCAGTTGAATTGCTTATTGGCTGAGTTTATTATTATTATTGGAATATCTTAAATGAGTTGCTAAATATTTTTGGCATCAGCTTCCTCATATGTAAAGTACAGATACTATTCATAACTATCATATGGTAGTTGCTGGGATTAAGTTAACACATGCAATATTTGAAAAGTCCTGGCATATGACAAGACTTCAGTAAGTCATAGCTCCTTTTACTGAGTCCCATGTGCTGTGTTAGAAATTGAAGGTATGGTAATGAAAAATTATATTTAGTTCTAGTTCATGGCAGCTTATAATCCAGTGTGTATCATTACAAGACAATTCTATATGGACCTCTAATATTTCTGCATGTTTTGTGAGCTAAAGCACTGACAGCCTTTTGTTCTAATTATATTTTCAAAGATGTTTATGTACAGAACAACCTTGGAAGACAGAGATATGTCCCCATCCAGAGCAGAGGGAGACATTATTGTCCATTATAAAAGAATTAATGCCTCTCTCTGGGACAAAGTGTGGGCAGCCTTGCTAGCAGCCAATTCTGAAAGACTGACATTTTCTAAATTTGGGATTCCTTTTCTGTAATATAACCCACTGCATGCGCATATGTCACCTGGACCTCATCATTCCTCCTTGTAGGAATTGAAACTCAGGCAAATGCTGATATTTTGGCTGCAACTATTGCTGTGAATAATAAACTGTCCTTTGTTTCTGATCCAGGAGTCTTTTGCCTTCTGCTGGCATCCAAGCTAACTTGTTAACTTGCAAGTGGGATAAAATCTCAAATTCTTCACATTTCCTGACAGTCATTAGATGAATTATCAGAAAGGTAAAGTGTATCTGTCTAAACACAAAAATGCTCATATACATATACAAACATATTCTTCTCATGTATGTAGAAAAAAACGAGGATAGCTAGATATTATAACAACAGGAAGATTATACCATAGGATGTGGTGATAGCTAGATTCTATTAATTTATTAAATTGACATTAAAAACCTTCAAATGGGGAAGCAAACATGAGAATCACCTAATCAAAACTACTAGCCAATACTGAAAGGTCATGCTGATCCTGCCTACCAATTTTTCTCCAGTGCATGGTAGAAGAAATGGGGCAGTGTATGCACTCACAGACTATAAAGCTTAATAAATGTATAAATAATTTATGAATACATTTGTTAATATAGGTATACTCTTTACTGCTTGTAAAGAAGTATTTCAATACCGTATTTCCATATACATATACTACCGTATTTCCAAAATATGGTAGTACTTCTGCATTGGAAATTCAGAAGTTCTTTGGAAGTTCTTCCTTTCTTTGGAAGTTCTTCCTTACTGTATTAAGCTAGGTAGGAGAGAGTAGGCTGTGATAACATAAAAGCTACAAGATACTAGTGAATGACATTACTTAATAAAAAGTTTATTTCTTTCTCATGTTATCATTCAATATGAGTCAGGAAGCTTATCTTCCTGGTGGCTTTCTCTTCTAAGTAATTTCTCAGGAATTGGGGCTTTTCTATACTGTTACTCTATGTAGGAGTAAAATGAAAATGGCAGAATTGCCTCTGGTGTACTTAACTTTAACTAAAATATGATTTTTTTAGACTTAATTCATTGATTCTAAGTCTTCCCTTAGAGCAAAACACAACAATAAGCGTTTACTCTATTCCATATGATATGATAGACATTCAAATGTTTATTTCCCTTTAGTCTTTATTTTTCCTAGGCCAAGTGGTCATAATTCCTATAATTACGACACCATGAAATCATTCTCAGATACCTTACCACGCTGATTATTTTCTCATGGTCATCCCTTACATTGTCAATAACATTTAAGGGGAACTACTAAGAACTGAATATAGTACCTTAGATGTTGTCAGACAAACATAGATGGAGTGAACTAATTTCATGTGATTTAAATTCTAGACATCTGACCTTACATATAATTCTCTCGTGAGAATTATAGAACACCAGGAAGAACAATAATTTTAAGTATTAACTGATGCTCGAGGCCCTGGGTGGCTTAGCCAGTTAAGCGTCTGCCTTCAGCTCTGGTCATGATCTCTGGGTCCTGAGATCGAGTTCCACATTGAGCTCCCTGCTCCACGGGGAGCCTGCTTCTCCCTCTTCCTCTGCCTGCCACTCCCCCTGCTTGTGCTCTCTCTCTCTCTCTCTCTCTGTGTCAAATAAATAAATAGATACAATCTTAAAAAAGCAAAAGTATTAACTGATGCTCACCATACCTCATTCCATTTTAACCTGTGACCTCTCCTCCATTTAGGCCACTGGACTTTACACAGGCATTGCCTCAAGGGGGAGTGGCAACTATGGAAACTAGAGAACAAATTCCTGGCTTTTAAGCTTTAAAAAAAAAAAACACACACACACAAGAATACCTGAAGATCAAGTTTTTCCTGCCTTTGAGGAGATAATAATTCTCTGGGCTGAAAGAAATAGGGAAAAGTTACAGAGGACTCTAGAGTTAGACACTGGGGAAGGCATAGGAGAGCAGGTTCCTGTGCCCAGTCCTCTCCCCTTCCACCCTCATCTTTCCAGTTGGTCCTGAAAAGGGAAGAGGAACAATAAAAGTCAGTCATAAATGAAATTTGAAAGGATACAATACCTGAGTCTCTGCCCTTTGTCTGACATGCTGAGGGACAGCAACCTCCCAAGAATGTCACTGTGGCATGGGAAGTGAGGAGAGGCGTCTTTGTGGAAGGAAGATCAAGACTAAGAACTGAAGCAACCATGGGTTCCCCTCCACGACAGAGCCCCCCTACCCCGAATAACCTAATACTATTTCAGGAGAAGGGAAAAATCTGAAATGTCCACTTTAACCTGAAATCATGAGTTTACCCAGAAAAAGTTGAGAAAACTTGTCAGTGACTGAATTTGCTGTATTTGACTGAGATTATCTTTTCTGCCTTTATGAGGACTGAATGCTGTAACGGGGAATAGTGGTGTCTCAGAAAAACACTACCATCAACAAAACAAAGAGGCAACCCATGGAATGGGAGAAGATATTTGCAAATGACAGTACAGACAAAAGGTTGATATCCAGGATCTATAAAGAACTTCTCAAACTCAACACACACAAAACAGATAATCATATCAAATAATGGGCAGAAGATATGAACAGACACTTCTCCAATAAAGACATACAAATGGCTATCAGACATATGAAAAAATGTTCATTATCACTAGCCATCAGGGAGATTCAAATTAAAACCGCATTGAGATACCACCTTACACCAGTTAGAATGGCCAAAATTAGCAAGACAGGAAACAACGTGTGTTGGAGAGGATGTGGAGAAAGGGGAACCCTCTTACACTGTTGGTGGGAATGCAAGTTGGTGCAGCCACTTTGGAGAACAGTGTGGAGAGTCCTTAAGAATCTAAAAATAGAGCTTCCCTATGACCCTGCAATTGCACTACTGGGTATTTACCCCAAAGATACAGATGTACTGAAAAGAAGGGTCATCTATACCCCAATGTTTATAGCAGCAATGGCCACGGTCGCCAAACCGTGGAAAGAACCAAGATGCCCCTCAACGGACGAATGGATAAGGAAGATGTGGTCCATATACACTATGGAGTATTATGCCTCCATCAGAAAGGATGAATACCCAACTTTTGTAACAACATGGACGGGACTGGAAGAGATTATGCTGAGTGAAATAAATCAAGCAGAGAGAGTCAATTATCATATGGTTTCACATATTTGTGGAGCATAACAAATAACATGGAGGACATGGGGAGATGGAGAGGAGAAGTGAGTTGAAGGAAATTGGAAGGGGAGGTGAACCATGAGAGACTATGGGCTCTGAAAAGCAATCTGAGGGTTTTGAAGGGTAGGACCTTGGGGGAGCCAGGTGGTGGGTATTAAGGAGGGCACGTATTGCGTGGAGCACTGGGTGTGGTGGAAAAACAATGAATTCTGTTATGCTGAAAAGAATTTTAAAAAAATTAAAAAAAAAAACACACTACCAACTTTTTAGCATTTCCAAGGACAGAACCTAAAAATATTCTGACAACTGCGGATGGTTTGCTTGTGAATGGGAAAGGTACTGGATTTGGATTTAGAAGATCTAAATCACCTCTATGTGTTTGGCCCCTTTATATAAAGCTTTTCTCTTAGCAACAGTTTCATCATGAAAAACATATATTCTGATTTTCTCATAACAGAATGGGGATATTAAGTGAGCTAAACACCTGCAAAATGATTTTGTAATATTTAAATTTTCAAAAATACATCACCATTTGTCTATTTCTACCACCTGGTTGTAGGTCTTAAAATTATGCTAAGTTAAATGTAAGTGGTTTGACATTACATGTTGATATTGAGCATAGAGAGATACTGTAGTTTAGTGCTTCTCAAATTTTAATGTGCATGGTAATCACCTGAAAGATCTTATAAAAAATGCAGATTCAGGTTCAGCCCCAGGTTTGGGCTGGGGCCTGAGATTTTCTATTTCTAACAAGCTTGTAGACATTATTCTGCTGGACTATAGACCACACTTCAAGGAACAGTGCTGTAGTTAACGACCAGTTTTTGCACATTTCCTGAGCTCAAAGCAACATTCAATAGTACACCTCACACTGCCTCAGAATAGCTCCCAGATTTCTTTATCTCTCCCATCTGTTCATATCAAGTTCCTCATATTCTCAGCATATCTGAAATTGATGATGTCATGACCTGATTATCAAATACTCTGAAATTTCTTTTAGGGTTTTTTTTTTTTTAATATTTGTTATTATCCGTAAAGAACATGATGTGCTTCCAGGGAATGTCTAAACAAATAGTTCAGTCCTTGAGAATTTATGATATTTAATCTCACAAAGTTGGCAGTAGACATACCATTATTTCAGTTATTCACTTTTAAGAAATGAACAAAATTTATGTTTGAATATTGTAAGAAAGAAAATGAAACAAGTGTTAAGGCAATAGAGATACTATTTTATTTTGTTTGGTTTTACTGTTTCTATCTTTTTGAGATTCCAGGAAGGTGTTATGTGTGGGGACAGGTTGTTTTCACCCATCTTTCTATCCCTCTGGTGAACACCACTACCGTCTAGAGTACAGAACATCATTGTAAACATTAGGAATGATGTCATTTGTTCAACTACGAAGAAAAAGTTGTAGACAAGAGACTGTGGCTTCCTAGGATAGAATTGGTAAAATCAACCAGAACTGCCAAAATTCCACTTTTTTTCAACATCCCTTTTGAGATATGGTATGCATACTTGTGAAGAGCTAGACTGTAGAACCAGATTACCTGGGTGAATAATGTTGAGCAAGTCACTTAACCACCTGATGCCTTGATTTCCTAATCTGTATAATGGAGATAATTATTGTATTTACCTCATGAAGTTTTTATGAGAATTAAATGAGTTGATATATGTGAAGTGCCAGGCACATAGCAGGTACTATATAAAGATTGACTATTATTGTTATTATTATTATCATCACTATTATTACTGTTACTTTATTTCCTTACCCTGATCAAATTTCTGTTATGGTTAGATAACTTTAAGGAATATATCTCTACTTACTACCAGGGTAGACTTTTTTTGTAATCTTTTTGGACACTAACATATGAAGGATAAATAACTATAATAAATTGTCATTGGAGATGACGTGAATCTCCTGAAATCTCAATGGATTTTGTATTTTTCAGTTGTACTACAGTTATACTGTATTAAAGAAACTGCTCACATTGATAATCCTTAGAAAATGAAAAAAAATTTTTTTAAAGTGTTGAAAATATTCATCACATCCAACATTTTGTCATTATTCTATAGGCAATACAAAAAGAGACATGCATTTAAAGATTGTCAAAGAAGGGACTGAAAATTAGGGTAAACAGTAATTAAAGGTATATTTTCTGGGTAGAGTTCACATAAAATATTCTTAGTGTCCGTGTTCTTCCTGTTTGGCGTTGAAAGAGACGAAAACATTGTAGATTAACAATTTCACAACATTCATAGATCACAGAGTGAGTCGTTCAATTCAAATCAGCTACAGCAGGCTTACGCTGTACTTACTTTTGGTTCTGTGTGAGTCACCAAAGAAACATCTAACTCTGCCATTTCCCCCATGGAATTTATTATTTTATCTTTTCATAAGGGAGGCAATTATGGTAATTGAAATGGACAGGACAAAATAAGGAATAACAATAATAATAATTGCATACAATCAAACCACAAAATATAAGGTGCAGGTAGTACAAATTATAGTGTCAATTTTAAAATGTTACGATATGCTTCCTAGAATAGGTGCTACTTATAATAGGCATTGGAAGTAAGTGGGATTTTGAATATACCCCAGGGATCTAAAGCCACTGGGATAATAATGTTGAGATATCTTGTCCAGTTGTTTATTTATATAATAAGAATGAAATAGGCAGTTGAGAGCCAAATAAATCACTTTCAGGATTTGAAGTACCATGCGTACCTCATTTTTGGATCAAACACCATGCAGGAAAATTTGGCAAAACCAAACAAATAACAAACGGTGGAGTAATTTTTTTTGTTTGTTTCACAAAAGTTA
Source organism: Mustela erminea (assembly GCF_009829155.1). NCBI lineage: Eukaryota > Metazoa > Chordata > Mammalia > Carnivora > Mustelidae > Mustela > Mustela erminea. The sequence continues at coordinate 180,926,667 of NC_045614.1, forward strand.
TGGACCTTCAAAATGGTCCAAAAAGGTTTCCTTAAATGCAAAACCTCTTTTGTGTTTATTAAATATAAATTACTTATAAAACTTGTGATTTACTCTCAAAGTGCCAGGTTGACACCTGTTGTACAAAGTGACAATACAGCCCTTAGTGCCAGTTTGTACCTGGTGATCATGGAAAGTTGTATGGCATAGCTTTTCCTCTCTGCTTTCTCTCTTCTGATTGACAGCAACATGGGACTTTGGCTTCATGAATCCTAAAATATTTAAATCAAATTATAAAACCAATGTATTAAAAATGAGAAATTCAAACCACATTGTTCTGGCTGATGTGACTTATTAGTCCAATTGGTCTTTGTCTGTGGCTAGTTAGTCCAAGGGGTTAGAACAGAGTGTTAATGATGCCACGATCAAGGGTTTAATCCTCCCTCGCTTGCTTGCTTTGTTCCATTCCATGGATAGAACCATACCCACACCCAGGCCAGGCACCATGTGATTGTATTCTACTTGTCAGAGGCTGACAGAGACAATGTAGTTAAATTAACCCAGATCTACCATGACTACCAGGAAAACCAACAAAGAAATAGACAAGGAACTCAAGGTACACAATGAACTAATGGTCTGTCATTATCTTCCATGAGGACAAATGATTCTATTTTATGATGAAGTATGTACTCTTTGCTGATTTTTTAGATATAGGCTAAGAAGTGTCTTGATATCTCTTCATCTGTTCTGTTTCCTGACTTAGATTCCTCTATTATTAAATCTCTGTAAAATACACTAGATTAGGAGTACCATTTAATACCACAATTCCAGCCAAAATTAATTAAAAACAAAACAAAACAAAATAAAAAAACTTAGCAAAGAGAACATGTTGACTGTTTACAGAATACATTCTAGGTGGTATGTAGAGGTGCTAAGAGAGGGTCATGACCACCTCCCATGTCGGATCTTGGGAAGCAGGTAATGCCATTTGCTGTGTGTCTCTGCCGGATCAACCAGAGATATTTAAAATACCACTTTCTGTTAAGCAAACTATAAAGATTAGAAATAGTCTCATTATTAATTGCAAATAGGTGGAACTTTATCCTCAGAATCTTTAGGTGAGGTCTTCAACCTGTAACTAGCACTGTATGCTCTAACCTAAAGACATTATAAGACGAGTAAATATGTCAGAGAAGGGACCACTTTACTAGATGTTGAAAACCATCAGGAAAAAAAAGTGCCACCTTGACTCAGATACAAATAATATCTGTAAGGAGCACTAAGAAATTCTTACATGGATGTTTTTAAAATACTCATCAGAGAGAACATGCTATTACAAGCTCACCAGGCAAATCTTACCAGGCTGAAAGTGAATAAAATAGTGCAAAACATAAAAGGTATGTGCCGTGCATAACTCTCATGTATCTTCCATTCTAGATTGTCCTTGAATTTACAGGATTGAATTGTTGGCTTGTGTGTGTTTAGATCAGAACTCTTAAAAAGACCACCACATTATGTTTTGTTTTAAAGTTTTTAATTGTTCTGTGATAGGTCTTGTTCTTGATTTTTGTCTGTTCTACTACTTGCCAAGGTGGGTTTGTGACAGGGAAAGTCATTAATATTTTGAAGTTCAGCATGGGTCAGGTTGTACCTTATGAGCTTTATTTTTTTATTATTTTATTTATTTGAGAGAAAGAGAGCGAGCGCACACAAGCAGGAGGAGCAGCACAGGGAGATGAAGAAGCAGGCTCTCTGCCCATGGATAGGGAGCCAGACACGGGACTTGATCCAAGGACCATGGGATCATGGCCTGAGCCAAAGGCAGATGCTTAAACTGACTGAGCCGCACAAGTGCCCCCCTTAAGAACCTTATATACATTATTTACTCATCCTCAGAGAAGTCCTATGAATGTGGCTATCTTTGCTTGACATGAGAAAACTGAAGTTGTGTTTTTTCAAAAGGCAACATTTACAGTCTTTTCAGTCTTCATGTAGATATCTGAGGGCCCAATTGTGATCCTGAATTTTCTAGTCATTTCACAGCACGGCCAGCCTCTTCCCTCCTGATACGGAGGTCCTCTGCCTGTGACTTCTCTAATCACCCTCTCCTACACAACTTGTTGTCTTGTCCACCTGCCTTCTCTGGTCACTCTTGTTTGCTCCATCGAAAGTCCTTGTTTCCTGAAACCATGCCATGTTTCTGGTAATATCAAAAGCTATTCAATTTTTAATACATTATGAAAGAACCAAAAAGAAGAAAAACTGAGCAGAAAAGTACTTTTGAGATAAAAGTTTTCAGTTCTACCCAAAGAGAAAATTTGGAAGTTGCTCCTATAAGCCCTTATAATTAATTCTCCCATTGAATTTGGGAATTTTCTGGAGCTCCTTATACACTTCTTTCCAAACCAGTTCTTAAAGCTGGAAACCCAGAATCAGCAGAAATTTTAATTAAACTGACCCATTAGACAAATAATTGATCTAGAGAGTCTACTCTGAGGCTTGTTAATTCTTTAGTGAATCAATCTTCTTACCTCCTTCATACATGTATGTGAAATTTGATTAGACTTAGTGCCCATTCATTATTAGGTAGTACGGGATTTTTTGTTGTTTTGTTTTTGTTTGTTTGTTTGTTTTTGGAGAGTTCTGGAATCAAACACTGCAGTCAAATCCTGGCTCAGCAACTCACAAACTAGGTGATATTTAAAATAATTAATTTTTCTTCTTTTCAGCTCTTCCATATCTAAAATGATGATAACAACTACTGCATAGGATCAATGTGAGAAATTTTAAATGAGTGAGTTAAAAACAATTTTAATATAAATGCCCGACCAACTGCAGAGCCTCATAAGTGTCACTGTTTTCTCCATGGAAGTACAGAAGTCCTAAATACCTGATCTATATAAACCCCTTCCATTATCCTTCATCCTCTTATAAAAACCCATCCTCTTATAAAAACCCATGCTTTAAATCATCTAACTAGTCTATAATCTACATCTCAAGTGATGAAAATTGTCTTTAAAGCTAAGCCTAGGGCGCCTGGGTGGCTCAGTGGGTTAAGCCTCTGCCTTTGGCTCAGGTCATGATCTCAGGGTCCTGGGATGGAGTCCATCATCTGGCTCTCTGCTCAGTAGGGAGTCTGCCTCCCCCCTCTCTCTCTGCCTGATGCTCTGCCTGCTTGTGATCTCTCTCTCTGTGTCAAATAAATAAATAAATAAATAAATAAATAAATAAAAATATAAATAAATAAATAAATAAATAAATAAAATCTTAAAAAAAAAAAGGCTAAGCCCATCCCAACTGTGACTATTTTGAACCCCAAAGGAAATTATCCCTTAATAAAGCATGACATCATTACCTCATCCAATAAATATTTAATGAATATCTATTAGGTACTATGATATAATAGTGAATAAAACATTTGTGTTTTATGCCTGTATGAATCACAATGGAGAGACAAGGGAAAAAACGTTGAGGAAAAAATCCCGTATTTCAAAAGGAAGGTCATAAGCAAGCAGGTATTGGAGAGAATGGTGGGGATGGGACGGGGTGTACATTAAATTGGGAGGTATCTTTGACGAAACAAGTTTAAGCTGAGACCTAGATGGCAACTAGACCAAGTATGGAGGGAGAGAATTTTCCAAGTAAATAGTGCACGCAAAGACAAAGGGAGAGAGTTCATTGTACTGAAGCGAATGAATGGATGGCATGTGTTACAATGAAGTCTCAAAGTGGACAGGAGGGAGTACGTAGGAGGTTATGGAGGTAAGTTGGCAGAGGAAGAAGGAGAAATGAGAGAGAGAAACAGAGAAAGAGAGAGGAAGAGAGATGGAGAGAGAATTTATAATAAAGAAGCACTATATCCATGATTCAACTCAGTGGACATTGATCTAGCTCAGAGTAAGAGAAGGTGGGGCACAGGAATCTATTATGCCTTGAGTTGATCTAAATTCTCATATACCACTCTCACATTATATGTATATCTTATGAATTTGAGTATGATTTTAGCCTTTAAAAATTAGCATAATTCTTTCTTTTTTAAAAATTTTATTATTTATTTATTTATTTGACAGAGAGAGATCAAGATCACAAGTAGGCAGAGAGGCAAGCAGAGAAAGAGGGGGAAGCAGGCTCCCCACTGAGCAGGGAGCCCAGTGCGGGGCTCGATCCCAGGACTCTCAGATCATGACCTGAGCCAAAGGCAGAGGCTCAACCCACTGAGCCACCCAGGTGCCCTAAAAATTAGCCTAATTCTTAAGAGACATTACTCCTTAAACATGGGCCATACTTCATCTGGTGTTCAGCCCAAGGAAAGCATTTTCAATGCTGATGCTCAAATGATCTGTGTTGAACTTACTGAGACTCAGTACATGTGTATCCAGTTTATTGTGGGATATTGAAGAAATTTTCAGTTAGAATTTGGGCTGCATATGGTTTCTTTTGCTTTATTTATTGCCTTTAGAACTCCATAAACTCCATATAAGATATGTCTCCACTCCATAAGTCTTGGGTTTTGAGGAATGCCCTGGGTTGGAGGCTGATTTTTTGAGTTATTTGCATATATAGGTGATTTGAAGAAGGATGAGATCTCTAAAGATGAGAGGATAGAGTAAGATAAGAAAATGGCCTAGGACAAAGCAACCAAGAAACTCAATATTTAGAGTATAAGTGGACGAAAACTTGACAGAGGATATTGAGAAAGAATAACCAAAATGTAAGTAGACAGATTAAGACAGGGGGATGTCATGGAAGGGTGTCGAGAGAGGAGAGAGCTGTAAGGAGCGATTAATCCTTGATGTCGAAATTTATGAAGCACCAATTAGGATGCAGTTTAGAAATGAACTTTGAGCTTGTTAACCTGATCATTACCAGACTTTAATAAATTTCGGTGGGGCTATGAGACAGAAATCTTACTGCAAATAGACTCAATAAGGGAATGGAAAGGGAGAACATGGAGAAAGTGAATTTGAGGGATTTGAGGTTGCTGGAGAGAATAGGAGGCAAGAATTATAAGAGGACATGGGCAAGCATGTTAGAGAAACATGTAAAGCTGCTGAGCATTGAGGAAGGCCCATTTAAGGCAGGTGATCCTAAAGGAAAACTGAATAAAGTGGCTTATTGCTTTACATGTGAGTTTTGACCTTCTGTTTTTACAACCATTCCATTGGTATTACTGGAACCACACCTACATCTATGCAACCAGAGCCCCTCTCTGTGCTGTGAGTTTTAGAGGACTTCCCACTGGCCCTCATCTCAATTGTGCCTCTCCTCATAGGAATCTGTAGGGTAAAGGGGGCGTGTTCACCAAAAACCCTGTCTTCTAGTCCCTCCTTCCCCATTAAACTATTGTATTAGTTTCCCACTGCTGCTGTAACAGATTGCCACAAACTCAGTGACTTAAAACTATTCAAGTTTATTATCCTACAGCTCTGGAGGTCAGAAGTCCAAAGTGATGTTAACGGGGCTGTGTTCCTTCAGGCAGTCTTAGGGCCCCTGTCTTGCCTTTTGCAGCTTCTAGAGGCTGCCTGTGTTCCTTGGCTCATTGGTCCCCTTCATTTTCACTGTTATCAATGGCCCATAGGATCTTTCTCACTGAATATCAATGTGACACTGACTCTTCTGCCTTCTGACTCCTTCTTAAAAAGACGCTTGTGATTATATTGGGCCCACTCACATAATCCAGGATAATTTAAAATCTGTCTTAAAATCTGCTCATTAGGGCGCCTGGGTGGCTCAGTGGGTTAAGCCGCTGCCTTCGGCTCAGGTCATGATCTCAGGGTCCTGGGATCGAGTTCCGCATCGGGCTCTCTGCTCAGCAGGGAGCCTGCTTCCCTCTCTCTCTCTCTCTGCCTGCCTCTCCATCTACTTGTGATTTCTCTCTGTCAAATAAATAAATAAATAAATCTTAAAAAAAAAATCTGCTCATTAGTAGCCTTCATTCCATCAGCAATCTTAGCTCTCTTTTGCCATGTAAAATAAGCATGTTCATAAATTCTAGGAATTAAAGTATAACCTCTTTGGGAGCTGGAGAAGCATTATTCTGCCTAGAACCACCCTGTTTCCTACTAAAGACCTGGGAAATCCCTGTGCAGATGACCCAAGTATGCTTCCTATGAGCCATAATTTCTAGAATGGGCTACATTATTAGGGGGTTGCTATCTATCTCCTATCCTAACCTATCAGGTTAGGCCAGAGGGCGAGTAAAATCAGCTGTTTGGGGAACTGAGAGGAGGGTTTGGATGCACAGGTTGAGAAAGCCAGGTGTGTGTATTGCAGATTCCATATGTTTTCTTACACTGATACCCAAGTTAAAGACCAAGCTGGCTGTCATCATTCGAAAAAATAAAAGCTGCTTTCCTTTTTGCCTTATCTTATCCCCAAGGGATATTGGGAAAAACCACTTCACGTTACCCCTCTAAATAAAACTGGTTTGGGGAGTTCACATCACCAAATTCCAGCTGAAAATGGGAAACATTCTGGGAAATATGGTGAGTGGGGCCAAAAATACAGTGAGTGTAAACCCCTGACTCAGAAGAACTGGGAACATTTAAGGTAATTTTGGTATTCTTTTGGAACTGCAGTGGCTGGAACCGAAAGGAGTGAGAGGTTAAACACCAATGGGTAATGTAAGATCTAGTTCCACTTCAGAACTGAACCCAAAAGGAAGTGGGACAATTTGAAAGAAGGGAGAGAAAAGATAAAAGCGTAAAATTTCAGGAACTTTAACTCAAAAGTATCAAAAACTTTAACTCCAAATTATCAAGTTCCATCTCATTATTATTTTATTCCAAGTAATTGTGACACCTGCACATACTAGACATGACAATGAGTACACCAGTGATCAGATCACATTCTCTGATCTGAGTGACTCACTACTGTTAAATGCAATTGGCCTACATTTTTTCTTCCCCACCCCTTTTCTGAAACTCCAAGATGACCAAAGAATGATCTAATCTAAAACCTCTTCTCTCACGTATATATATATATGCATAAATGGATATATATGAATATGCATGCATACATACATGTGTGTATGTGTGTTTGTGTGTATATATATATATATATAGAGAGAGGCATAAATAAATGTGGCATGTATGCACATAAATACATATGTGCTTATTTACATAGACTTAGCATGGGGAGATAGGGAGAGAACTGAATTGATTTTGGTTTTAGTGTGCCTTCTGTAGGAGACATGGATCAGACCACGTGTTTGTGTATCATTGAAAGATGTTGTAGACTAGATGATCTTTTTAATTCTTTTCCACTCTAAAACCCTAAACATCTACCAGGGAAGTCAGGTACTTTCCTGACAGGAATTATCCTACATTCTGTTAATGAGCAAGTAAAGCCTCCAGGCCTTAACAAGTTTTCTTCCCTCTCTGTCCAGTCCATGCTTCTTCTAGATTCTAATTCTGGGCAGAATTTTTCATTAGTCTCTCATTTTTCCCCTATCAGTACAATTTAGAAATGAAGGAGGTACTTCATTATAGAAAGATTTTGCCAAATACCTCCAGACTTTTGGGTCTGTGACTTATTAGTATCCAAGTACTATATCTTCGTCATATAATAAATATTTGCAACATACTAAAGGCCATATGGGGAACAAGGAAGATTCAGAAATTGTGGGTATGGCATTTTGGATTTAGTTTTGTTTTATTTTCTGAGTTAACAGATATATACTGAACATCTTCTTAATGTTAAATATATAAGATATAAATGTTCTCTGCAAGTCTAGTAGAGGAAATATATTGAACACATGATTATATTAAAAACAATAAGCTACAGATAATTAAGTTATTTGAAGATACAGTTGGAACTCTTAAGTGTTTAAAACAGAAGGCTTTCCATAGAGGAAAGGGTACTCTTGCAAACTAGTTTTGTGGCCTAATTTAGTCACTTTCCACTCCAGGTCTAAAAGTTTCTCATATTAGGAGGATCTTCTCATTCTAACATACAGTAGAAATCCTGATACAGGATCTGAAACCATGTTCCATGTTCTAACCTTCACTGATGTGCTTGGATCCTCCATGAATTTGTAAGCTCCTTGAAGAATTTTTTCTCCTTTTAAAATATTTTATTCAATGAATGCTTATTAAGCCAGGCATTACATGATTGAGATTCACAGATAAAAAAATCACAGTCCTGGGTGCCTGGGTGGCTCAGTGGGTTAAAGCCTCTGCCTTCAGCTGGAGTCATGGTCCCAGGGTCCTGGGATTGAGCCCCACATCGGGCTCTCTGCTCAGCGGGGAGCCTTCTTCCTCTCTCTCTCTCTCTCTGCCTGCTTCTCTGCCTACTTGAGATCTCTGTCTGTCAAATAAATAAATAAAATCTTAAAAAAAAAAATCAAAGTCCTTGATCTCCAGTAGCCATGGTCACGTTGTGGGAAAAAAGCAAATAGACCACTTCAAATCACGTAATCAGTATGGTGAGAGCAGGATTCAGAGGGTGTTGGAGTTGCAGAGAGTAGAGGCCTCAAAGCTGGTCTTCAGTGGATGTTTTGAAAGATAATTCTCGAAAGAACAAAAAGGAGTTTGCAAGTGAATAAAGTTGAGTGTGTTGGTACAGAAGTTCGGGTCATGCATAAAAAGGGAAGGTCATAGGAGATACCACGTTCTTTCCTGGAAAGGGAGGTCTCAATTCGCGTGGCTGAATGGATAGTTTATAGAAGATGATGACAAAGGGACCCAGAATTTAAAGGTTAAAGAGTTGAGGTTGTGGGGGCCTATTATAAATGTTTTTTAAAGTTAAACAAAACATTATTACTCTGTTGGATTTGCAGTGGCTGGGACAGAAAACAGTAAGAAGATAAATTGTGGAGGTGCCTGGGTGGCTCAATGGGTTAAAGCCTCTGCCTTTGTCATGATCCCAGAGTCGTAGGATGGAGCCCCCACATCGCTCAGCAGGGAGCCCGCTTCCCTTCCTCTCTCTCTGTCTGCCTCTCTTCCTACTTGTGATCTCAGTCAAATAAATAAAACCTTAAAAAAAAAAAAAGATAAATTGTGTGAAGAATGCATCAGAAGACAAAACTATTAGGGCCTGGAAATCAGGTAGAAGCCGCCTTCAGGAGTCTGGGTGAAAGATGCTGCATGAACTAAGGGTTATAGCAGGAGAGATAAATGATGAGGGAAGAGAGTCAGTACAAGTGTAAAGCTGGGATCAAGTGGACTCAGATTGGGACTGTGGGAAAATATCAGTGCTATCACGACTGAGGTTCCTATGGAACATCTGTGTGGAACCATCTAAATAGAAGTCAAATAGTTGAACCTGGAACACAGGAAAGGATGACCAGAGGATGTCATTTTTTGAAAAGGCAGGGACAACATTTCAAATAAGTTCATATATGTCTTATTGATAGGAGTGCTTCTTCATTACAAAAGGCACAAAATCCGAACTGTGAATGCCCTTCATAAATGTATTTTTAATATTTAGTAGATGAAAGAATGAATGAGTGAATAGGAGCTGTTATGAGTAGCAGAGTTCCTGTCAAATACTATAGTTATTTGAGTGTGTAAATGTGTGTATGTGTGAATATATATGTATTTATGTATGTGTGAATGTGTAGTTATGTATACACACATACACATTCATATCAAGTTAGCAATATATTAATACTGTACATCTCTGGTATAGTATATGAGTCTGCTAGGGCTGCGATAAAAAACCACAAGACTGGGTGCCCTGAACAACAGATATTTACTTTCTGACGTCTTTGGAGGCTAAAATTCCAATATGGGGCTCCTGGGTGGCTCAGTTGGTCTGCCTTAGGCTCTGGTCATGATCCTGGGGTCCTGGGATTGAGCCCCACATGGGGCTCCCTGCTCAGTGGGAAGCCTGCCTCTCCCTCTCTCCCTACTTGTGTGTGCTCTCTCTTTCTCTCTCTCCTGTACACACTCTCTCTCTGTCAAGGGAATGAATAAAATCTTAAAAAAAAAAAATCCAACTATCAAGCTGCCCTCAAGATTAGTTTCTAGTGAGAAGTCTCTTCCTGGCTTGTAGACTGCACCTTCTTACTGGCTGTCCCAAAGCCTTTCCTCTGTGCCAGGGTGGACAGGGATCGCTAGTGTGACGACTTCTTCTATAAGTTTACCAGTCCTAGATTAGGACCCCACTGTTAGGACCTCACTTAATCTGAACTCCCTCCTGATATGCTTTGTCTCCAAATACAGTCACATTGGGGGTCAGACTACAATATATGTATCTGGGGGGGAGGGAAACACAATTCAATCCATGACAACATCAGTACATAGGACATTCAGCTTGTCTTTTTCTCAATGGATAGTCTCTGTGAAAACAAACTGTTCTGTGTCATAAAAGGATACTTAAATAGAAGGGGAGAGATGCACTTGTTAAAGTTCAAAGAGTTAACTTATTTATAAGTTAATTATAATTCTTTTCTACTTCACCTGATTTTATCAAAATAGTTATATTCCCACAAAGAGATTTTTTGTTTTTTTGTTTTGTTTTGTTTTGTTTTTAATTTTGGAGAGGATTATAAGCCACTTGCAAGTAGATAAACCTTTAATAGCTGAATGAGTTTAATCAGTTGTTACTATTACTCTATGGAAACCGGGCAGGAAGAGCCAGAAAAGGTTGACATCCCACAAAAATTGCATACCATGAAGGTGTAAACTTAAAGCGAGATCACTTGTAGAAAACTGTGCTGCATTCTTGGCGTGTGCGCGTTCGTAATAAAGTTAACTTTCACTTACGGTTATATTTAACGCAGGGGCTAATCCCAGTTTATTTTGCGCCTGTTCTGTTTAACCTCTTTGTACACTTAGCCTTGGTTTAGCGCTGGCCTATGCGTTGGTGTTCCCCACTAAAAGCTCCTTGGGGTTGCGAAGCCCTTGCCCTGCCAGCCAGGTGACACAGGGCGGAAAGCCTGAGCTCTGAGGGCGCGGAGCCTCTCGCATACCGTTCCCCTCCCACCATCATCCCACCGCCGGGAGGCGGAGAGGGCTTCAAACTTCGCTCCAATCCGCAGCCGGCCCTCCCCGGGGTCCCCCGCTGGGCGACCCGCCCGCCGCGGACCGAGTTGGAGGAACTTTGCACAGCTCCGCGCCAGAGCCTGGAGCGGCGAAGTGCTCCCCCTCCTCTCCAGCGCCCCCCTCCCTCTGCCCCCGCCTCCCGGTCCTCGCCCAGGCGCGAGCTCCGGTGATAGGACGAGCCCCGGGCGTGCATTGTGTATATGCAAACCAGAGCCCCGGCTCCCCAGGGCTGCCCAACCCGGCCGGGGCTGCGGCGGCGGCTGGCGCTGCAGTGGGCGCTGCTGTCCTCGCCGGAGCCGGGCACTGTCATGCCCCCGCCGCGCGGCGGGCCCCTGCGTCCCGGAGCCGCTATATAAGCGCAGGGAAGGGGACAATCGGAGGGGCTGAAGATGAAGGTGCCCGCGCATGGGCCCCCACTGATTGCCAACCCCTCCCGAGCCCGCGCCCCGCGCGGAGCCCGCGGCCGCCGAGGACCCGCCTTCGCCGCAGTAGCAGCTGGAGCAGCGACAGAGGAGGCAGCTGCGGCGGTGGCGGTGGCGGCGGCGCCCGTCGCCCGAGCGCGCAGAGCGGCGGCGGCAGCTCGGGGGCCGCCGCTGCCCCGGCTGCCATGAGTTGTGCGGAGGTGATGTATCACCCGCAACCGTATGGAGCGCCCCAGTATCTGCCCAACCCTGTGGCAGCTGCAACCTGCCCCACAGCCTACTACCACCCGGCGCCCCAACCTGGCCAGCAGGTGAGTCACCGACCGGGCAGCCCGCCGGGGGCGGGGGCGGGGGCGAGGGGCACCGAGAGTATCTGTCTGGGACTCGGGCGACGTCCCGCCGGGACGGGTGGCGCGGAGGATGCTCTGGGACCTGGGGGAGCGCCGTTGAGCTGAACGGAGGAAAGGCTTCGGGAAGGGACCAGCAGCCTGGTGGACGGGTGGGGATTCGATGTGAGGCACTACCTGGCTTCATTGAGCTGGTGTCACTGGAGCTCAGAGCTGCTCCGCATAGCCACCTTAGCTCTTTGGGCTCAGTTCTTTGAAACCCACCAAGGGCATCTGTCTTAGGAGTATGTGAGTAAACTTACTTTAAATCAAATATTTTCTTTTCTTTGGAAAGGTGAAATGTTTTCAGGGTTTTCTTGATTAAGAGGATAAAATTGTGTCACCGACATAGGGGAGGCTACCTGGGTAGTGAGCTCATGGAATGACCTTTCTGGAACTTTAATGGAACAGAAATCTAATGTAATGTCTGTCAAATGTTACTAGAACTTCTCTGTAGAGTCTGTCTTCTTATGACTGTGACTGGGAGGGCAGGAATTGATCCCAAACTTCCTCATTCATTTTTTAATTCCATCAACGCGCAGAGATGTTATAGCTCAGCCTAGTAGAAGTGTGTCCCCACTCAAGAGGTAACCTTGGATCACTGGATGTTGGGTCTTCACCATGCTGAGAGTGACGGAGAATGCTGTGGATTAAAAGGGTTCTGGAAGCAGGGAGATGATATAGTTCTTTTAGAAGAGAGAGTAGGGTGTGGGGAATTTGGCACTAGGTACCCCTAGACATTCCTCTGTGGACACCAACAGAATGTGTTTCAAACCTCAGTTAGTGCTATAGAGAACACATATGTGAGTATGTGGCACTAGCTTGTACTGAAGTAGGGTCTTCAGACTCTGGGAATTCGGGAATTAGGGTTGATTTGGTGAAATTTTTAAAAATACAATTTATGCACTCCGAGGTGGAGACACTTACCAGGGAACCAGATGTGCTTCGGAAATTACCATTCACAGAATTTTTTAAAAAATTTCTTAGGAACCATATGTTTTATTATGGTCTTAAGGGTTTGGCTCTTTATTAAAACTTACATAATTAATTTTGATTTCTGTATTCCTTTTACTTGTTTCTTTGCTAGATTTGTAAGGCTACTCTTTGGAAAGAAATCATAACTTCAGTTTAGAATTTAAGGACTGTAAAATTCAGCTGATTCTGGAGCAGGGAACATGCCCCAGAGTTATTTGCTAAACAATATAAGCTTAACCGGACCAAGTAGGGCAAAAGAGGAAGGAACCCCATTTTATTGCTACCATTTTTTTTTTTTTTAATATTCAGCAGCCTTAGCATTTGAAAGCAAGATTACTTTTAGGAAAGAGAATGGGAAAACATTTTATAATTTGTGGTCGAAGATAGATTTAAACATTTTGGTTATGCTGTTTGCTTTTCTTTTATTTTAAACATAAAAGATGTTTGCTTTTAAACATAAAAGATGTTAAGTAATAGAGAAAACCATTTAGGTACAAATTGGGCAAGTGAGGCAAAGAGATGCTGGGTATCATTTTTATGTGTTTTATAAACAGTCAGTCCCAGATGAACCATCCTATTTCCTCCCTTCCCTTCCTTCATCTCAGGGACTGTAGAGGCTCTCAGTTGTCAACTGGAATGTAGACAAGCAACAGACTCACAATTACTAAGCATACAGAAAAGTATTTTTCCCCTTAAAAGATAACTTGAACTATGTAAGTTATGAATAGGGTTTTGTGCTATAGAATTGTGAAAATAATTCCATTAATATATGAATCTGTGGTGGAGGTTAGGGATTATAATACTCTTGAACTAGAAAATAAAATTCACATCGGAAAAATTATAAGTTGCTATTCATAAAATTCAGTTTTCAGTGAGAAAAACTCCAGTACGCCAACTTTTGTAACAGTGCTACAACTCGATCCCCAGATATCAGTCTTTTGCTGAGACCATCAACTGACTGAAGAATGAACTTTCTTTTTCACCTGAATCGTCCACATTGATAAGTTGCGCATATTAGTAAATGTCAACTTTACTAGACTTTAGGGTTCTGTAGGTATCCTTCAAATAGATAATTGGCTGAGATGACTTTAAGAACTTAGCTGAGAGGTGTGCTTGGAAATTTTCTTGTTACTTTTACAAAAATGGCTTGTTAGAGGATACTTTTTCTGTTGTTAAGTAAGGAAATGGACTCTAACTGGCTAGTGAAATAAAGAGACTTGATAGTGTAACTACTGTTCTTTTACTGTCAGGAGTTTATTTTGATGACCTATATTTTCTATTGGAAAAAAGAGTAAATCAGGAAATTCTTATCAGGCTGACAACATTTTTAGACTATGCGGTGCGTGGGTGAAGTGGGACTAATATTGACTTGGCCCTAATGCAGTCATCCGAGAATACATATTTTGGTTGTTTTTGCATTCCATAAGGTTTTATCATTATTATCCTTGAAGATTGTTTTCTCCATCCATGGGAAGTGACCCCTAATAGCATCTTGCCTGGGAGACAAAAATAAAGGCTACCATTCCTACAGCATTTGAAAACTTGATTTGCTGAGCAGAAAAAAGAAAAGCAGAAAAAGTGATAGAGTTATAAAGAAAGTTTCATAGTCACTAATAAAATGTTAAAAAAGAAAGCATTTCAGGTTTGTGTTCCTTCTGTAATTTGTTGTAGTGGTGTATCTTTGAGCTTATTTTTTCCCCTCGAATCCATATAGCTCAGAAGTCCTTGTAAGTTAGTATAGCATAATGGTTTATTTTTTTTCAAATATTTTATTTATTCATTTGAGACAGAGAGAGAGAGTGTGTGTAGGAACAGTGGGGAGAGGCAGTGGGAGAAGCAGACTCCCTGCTGAGCAGAGAGCCTGACGCAGGGCTCCATCACAGGACCTGGAGATCATGACCTGAGCTGAAGGCAGACGCTTAACCATCTGAGCCACTAAGGCACCCTATAATGGTCTATTATGATGGATTTTATCCACAGGTGTGTTTTTTCTCTTCATGTATGATCATATAGCTGATAATTATTTTTGAAGTAATAGAATATCATTCTCCAGGCGTGTGTACTCTGCTTTACCCTTAAAAGCACAGATACGCACTTGAAATTTTAAGTTCAGATTTTTTTTCATCAAGTATATTATGCATTGTAGGTAGTAATAGGTTGGTGTCTTAAAAAGCTAGTGAACTACATATATCTCAGGCAGCACTGTAATGCATTACTCAGGCATACAGTAGACTACATGAATCAAAATAATTTGTAAAAATGTCTGCAGAGTAAGTTTTATAGTCCCTGACATTAATTCCTAGAAGTTGCATGACTATGAGTAAATCTTAGAGTGTGTTTTATCCATACAGGGTTTGCTAAGAGATGCTAAGCTTTGTGGTCCTCATGCCCACCATCTCTTTAACATCTCCGCAAGAGAACTCTTGACTCAGTCTCTCAGCCCCTGCTCCGGAGGCATGATGACACTGCAGAACGTGTCCAGAAAGGAATGTGCTTGCATTCTAACAGTGACAGTAGGAACTAAGAGAAACAAATTTCCAAATATGTGTCAGGAAAAATTGAGGGAAATGATATAAAATCATAGATTCCCTTCATACCCGGGGGACTTCTCATCTTAAATGTAGACAGCCTGTTATTGTCTAAATCTGCCCCCCCCCATTTACTCATTTTGTCAACATTAGAAAGATACGTAAAGCTTTCAGAATCCTGTAGTTTGTTCATGAGGTGGTGAAAGCAGAAAAAAAAGATCGCCAGTTTTCTAATTGTGCATAGGGGTTTTTAACAATTATGCTCCAGGCTTCATATAAGTTATAGCGTATTTACTCTGTCCACAGCTGTGTGAATCTGCTTGCATGCTTTCACTTAAAAGAATTAAATGCTCCTAGGAGGCAGAACTCCAGTTATAAGTTTGTAAGGAGTGCCCCGCTCCCCAAACTATTTCTCTGGACTTTGATACCTTGGTTAGGTCATAAAACACACACACACACACACACACACACACGTAGTCAGAAGAAGACACCCTGAAAAAACATACTACACCCTTCCTTTTGCAAATGGGAAAAATGGATGCTCACATGGCTGAACCACCTAGCCAAAGATTTCAGAGTTAATGGTGACAAAATTAAGACCACCAGATGCCATGCTCCCCAATCTAGCATCTTTCTACCATGCCATACAGTCTTCCAAGCTTTTTTATTTTTTAATATTTTGCAATTGCATAATAGGCTTATTTTTGTCTTTAGTGCTCCAAATCAACTTTTTGATAAAGAAGATTAATATGCAGTAGATTCTTTGGCCTTGGAGCTTGAAATTCTTTCCAAGTCCTTGGTAGTGTATTTTTTTAGTTTAGGCATTCCAAAGTCCTTTTGAAAGCATTTATATTATGCTAATGACTTTTGCTATCCATTCTGCATCCTTTGTTGATGAGGCAGAATATCCACTTAGCAAATGAACATTTATTTATTTTAAAATAATCTTCAGGAAGTGGTATTAACAGTCAGCTTTAAGTGCTTCATATGTTACTGTTATTTCAACCTAAGTTTAGATTCATTAAACGGAAAGAATACAATTATATCCTAAATAGTCTCAATATACAGCCAACTTATTTAAGGTGGAGGATCCAATTTTCTTGCAACTGTAAGCAAGGACTTAAGTGGACTTACAAGAATTCATACAGGACTTCATTGAGAAAGAACAACCCCCATAATTCCACATTACACAACTTAACTTGACTACAGAAACTTAGAAGCTTAAAGTACCCAGAGTTTTATGCACCCAGTAACTTTGCAGCCAGAAAATTCAAAGCTGGAAAAAAAAAAATTAAACTTTAAAATGACTAAACTAACTGTTGTCTCTGGCAGTCAACCAGAAGAGAGATTACAATAACGATAGAAAGGGAAGGCTTGGAATCCGTACAATCATGCATAGTGGAGATATGTTTAGCAGAAAACCAAATGCCAGGATAAGGTGACAACTCTTTGGAAAGGAAAGGGTATTTTGGGCAAATGCAAGGAAGGCCTAATTCACCTTGCACTTTATAAAGTCTCCCATCTCATGAAATTGGGCATGGCAGGGACATGCGCCACAGCAAAGGAGATGAGGGTGTTCAGAGGGAAGAAGCTTGCCATCGTGCACAGAGACTGTTGGGGCTGTTGCAGCAAAGATGCTGAGCTGATCCCTTTGGATAGTGTATGTATTTCTGTCTTGTATCCTTCTGTGCAAAGGGAATGTTCAACGAGACTAAAAATATTATGCTCAGGATACTCAGGGCAGATCCTAAAGCGAACTTGTGTATTAGACTTTCTGTCTGTCATTCTAAAACTTGGGTGCTGAAGTTGGATCCCATTCCCATAGGCCCTACTTCCAGCTAGCATTAAAACACACACACACACACACACACACACCCGCCCCACAAAGAATCCCAAACTAATTAATCCAGTAATAGATAAAAATTTAAGGTATTATCTCCAGAAAAATATTTTCATTCTTCATTCAGGAAACAAAAGCTTTCTGATACTTGAATTTCAGGTTCTGGCAGACACAGTGAAGGAAATAATTGTGGGCAAAACTCTGCCCCTAATCTTTCAAAAAGCACCTCTTTAAGCAGCTGGTTTTCTGCTTTAACTATTCATTTAGGAAGACCCAACACTGCCCTGAACCAATAGACCCAAACATCTGCTGCTAAAAACAAGAAGTTGTATATGCCATATTTATAGATATCTCAATGGATACCAGATTTATGCCAATAATTTAGAAGTGTGGTCTGAACTGGGGTAACCAAACTATTTTTCATTTGTCTTGTGTTTTAGTAGAGAGGAGACAAAGAAAAGAAAGGAAGAATGACCTAAAGTAAACAGGTGTCCTTTTCTCTTAGAACTCTAATGTGGTAGTATGCCAAAACACTTGTCCTTGGCGGATGGAGTGAGGGGCGGGGCAGTTGTGGGATGTATCCTTTCTTCTTACTGTGAAGATAGATAAAGGAGATACCAAAGCTAATTCTTGGGAATTGGGCTAGATGACCCATGTCTAGGAATGAATTAGTCTTCAATGGTCTGTACGGTATTTTTGGCTGGTGTCCTGCAAAATCAGAAGAGGCAGCCAACGTAAGAATCAAAATTAAGTGTGAATTTGTCTAGGGCTCTAGCATGTTGCTTATTAGGATAGAGAGTTGGACGAGACCTCTGAGAGAATCGAGTCTCAAAACTCCTCATTTTCAGAGGAAGAAGCTGGAGGCCAGACGGTTTGGTGACTGACCCAGACTCACGGACTCATTTTGGTCAAATCCTCCTTTCTATTCCCACTCTCTTTCTCTTGCGGTTCCTTCCCATCTGGACTTCTTTGGACACAAGGAGACAATTAATAATTGACCTAATGTTACCTTCTTACTTTTATTTTTTAAAATATTAGCTACTTGGAGAAATTGGACAATTAGCTTTATGGATAAACTGTGAGGTTCTCTTTATTTACCACTGCCCTTACAATGCTCTTCCGACTAACTATGAGCAGCTTGAGTTTAATGATAGGCTATGACTTTCATCTTTGTGATGAATCCATGTCTTTGCACAATTACTGATAGAGAAGAGGAATTAATTGGTGATTCAGTGAATAACAGATGAATTTTTAAAGATGAAGTCATACCCTATGTCTAGTAATAGGATTATAAAGACGTATCAGAAAATCACATATTGGAAACTTGTTTCATTCAAAGTAGTCAGTTTGAGAGAGAACACATACCCTTGTGATGTGATCATAGCTTAAAATATTTTGGGAATGCAAATTTTGAAATTCTGTCTAAGTATGTGGCACATTTTTTTGGAACATCCTCGAAACTGGAAACTTTTCATCCTTGGAAGGGATGAGTTTGATTTTTGATAATGACCAGAATCATTGAGACTCAAGTGTGCTCAAAAATAGCTGGTCGAGTTAATAATATTTTTGGTTTGTTACTCCCAACTCTTAAGAAAAATGAAAACAAAACAAAATAAACAAACAAACACAGAATCTAGAGTTATGACTGTGTCTCACAAAATTGGCTCTGCTCACATTTCCAAAATAGGATTTCCAGAAAAATGGTGGGCAATAACATTATGTATCTGAGTTGCCAAGGGTACAATACCTTTTTTGGATAGAGACTTCAGTTTTATGTGGATGTATATCTATTTTGAAGAGCACTGCATGATTTAATAGCTGTAACTCTGTTATATGTTTACATCTCTATTTTTTTTTAATGTTATAAGTAACTTCGACTCTCCTTAGTTATGGGATGCATCTGATACCCTGCTGATTGTGGGCTTCTGTTTATTTATTCGACTAACCTAAATATATAGACATTCATTTCCTTTAGTCTGTTTTCTTGGCTCGTGTTTTGTAGTCAGACAGAAATAGGTTCTAATCCTGTCTCTGCCATTTATTAGTTCGATCATCCCAGCCAAGCAAATCAGTTTTTGCATTTGTAAATTGGAAACAATTATTTGGACAAAATATTTGTGTGCTTGTGTTTGAGAGAGGGAAGCAAAATATGATATGTGAAAGGTCTGTGGCATAGCTCTTCATCACGACCCACCCTCCCTGAACTTGATTCCTCCTCCTCTTCCAAACAGGCTAAGGATCAAAATTTCAAGTCTCTCTGATATATTTTTAACAATCTGTTACCAAGTAAATTCAGAAAAATATAATCAAGGAGCAGTCAGTTGCTTTTATGGACTTTACAATTTGAAGCATAGGGAATTTGAAACATTTATTTCAGGCCTAGCGGTCCTTTCTTAGAGGCATTGACCATGTTTTTTGAACATAAAATAATCATTGCATTTAGAGAAGAGAGCCAGTAGAAATTGGGAAAAGAAAGAAAAAGAAAAAAGAACGAAAGAAAAAAAAAAAAAGGACAAAGCTGTTTCCAAATATCCAATGATTCATTAAAATACTTTTGTTTTTTTAGGAAAAGAAGTTTCCACATATGCACAGTAATCATTTGGCATTTTGTAAGCTTAAGCCTTGGGGAGTTAGTGGTATTTGGCTCCTGACATGGAAGTCTCTCTTGTCAGACAAAATCCTTTCCCCTGCACATTCCTGTGAGAGTTTGTTCCTGTCGTGCCTTGTGGCAGGCTGTGAGGGGGCTCTCGCTATGGTCTGCATTGCCCAGGCCTACTCCTTCCTACATTGCTTTAACCTCTTCTCCTGAGTTAGTTTTCACTTTGTGGCTGCTAACTCAGTCATTGTTTCACCTAAGGCAGGGTCATTTTGCCTGGGGGAAAATTGTCATTACTCTGAAATGGGGATGAGCTAGTTCATGTGCACTAAATAAACCAATTTGTAGGTGTTGAAGTCCCTTTTGATGACGTCTTTGTTTTGGTTAACAATTCTTCAGAGCCTTGTAAGAAAAACATGAACATTTCTGAGACTTGGGTATTTTTAGGAAGTATTGTGCATCTTGAGGAAAAAAAAAAAACATTAACTAGATTGCCTTTTGACCTCAATTCAGGAAATCTAGATTCTGATGATTTGAGATTTATCCTCAACATTTTGAATGTTATATATTATTCTCAAGAAAGAATGTAACACCAGGCAAGTTTCATGCTAAGAAGCAAATACCAAGTGAATACAGAATATGGCAAAAGTGCACATGGATAATTCACTTAGTTCAATATAGGCAAGGAATTGATTTATTGTCACCAAAGCACAGATATCAGAAAGTAGCTAGCTAAGGCTTAAGGGTCTATGGAGGAGATATTAAGACAGTATGATTGTCAGCATATGAGTCAGTTACTGTTTAAATTCTGTTCCTGTTTTCTTTGTACTCACACTTAATATTTTTTAAATGTATGCAAATTGTTCAACATCATTAGTCATTAGGAAAATGCAAATCAAAACCACAGTGAAATACCACTTCGTACTCACTTGGGTGACTATAGCTGTAATAATAATTTTTTCAAAATCCAGAAAATAACAAGTGTTATTTTTCTACCAAGGGATGTGGACAGATTGGACCCCAAGTACATTGCTGGTGGCAATCTAAAGTGGTTCAGCTGCTGTGGAAACAGTTTGGCGGGTCCCTAATAAGTTAAGTGTAGTGTTACCATATGACCCAACTATCATACATACTTACCCAAGAGAATTGAAAAGAGGCGTGCAACTAAATACGTGTATACTCATAAGAGCACTATCTGCAGTAGGCAGTAGGTAGATATGACTCAAATATCCATTCGTGGATACATGGATAAACAAATTATGCTATATGCATGTAATGGAATACTACTCAGCTATAAAAAGAATGAAGTACTGGTTCAGTGTGAATGAACCTTGGAGACATTATGCTGAGAGAAAGAACCTAGAAGCAAAAAAGTCATATATGTATGATTCAGTTTTTATGAAATAGCCAAGATAGATTAATTCCTAGAGACAGAATGCGGATCAGTGGTTATTGTGGACTGGTGGGGAGGAGTCAGAACATAGGGAGTTAATATTACCTAGGTACAGAATTCCCCTTTGGGTTGATGAAATGTTTTGGAGTAGGGAGAGCTGGTGGTTATACAGCATTCTCAATGTGCTAAATGCCACAGAATCATTGACTTTCAAAAAGGTCAATTTTAGGGACGCCTGGGTGGCTCAGTTGGTTAAGCGGCTGCCTTTGACTCAGGTCATGATCCCAGCGTCCTGGGATCGAGTCCCACATCGGGCTCCTTGCTCGGCAGGGAGCCTGCTTCTCCCTCTGCCTCTAGCCTGCCATTCTGTCTGCCTGTGCTTGCGCTCTCTCTCTAACAAATAAATAAAATCTTAAAAAAAAAAAAAGGTCAATTTTATGTGAATTACACCTCAAAGAAAAAAAAATTTAAAAAAATTGGGATATCTATCAGGAGAGCAAAACTGAAAAAAGAAATACAGTACCAAGGGTAGAGAGGGATATGGAACAACAGGAACTCTCATAAACGGACTGTCCGTGTGTAGGTTGGTGAAAATTACTTGAGAAAACCAGCAATATCTGTTAGGGCTGAACCACATCCGTACTTTCCCTTTGGCCCAGCAATCTTCCTTTCAGTATATACCCCAAAGAAATACAGACGTATGTTTATTAAAAGACATACTCAGATGTTCATAGGGGTACTATTTGTAATAGCCCAAATCTGGAAACTAGCCAAATGCCTGTGAGTGGTAGGGCAGATAAATGGATTACTACATGGCAATGAGGATGCGCAGTCGATGACTACAGGCGACAATATGCAGGAATCTCGTGAACACAATATAGAGTGAAAGAAGCCAGACACAAAGGGTACATGCTATATGAGTCCATTTATATCAAGTACAAAAGACAGTTTTGGCAAATCACATTGATAGAAGTCTGGATAGTGGTGGCGGTGGCGGTTCAGGAGGTAGTGTCTTGAAGGAAACAGTGCCTTCTGGGGGTACTGATGACGTTCTAGTTCTTGATCTGTTGCTCGTTTCATTGATGCACTCAGTTTACGAAATGTGTGAACTATACATTTATGATATGTAGCCTTTTCTGTTTATATTGTTCTTCAATAAAAACATTAAAAAGTATGCAGATTCATTGCATTCTAGGAAGGTTTCAGGCCATTTGAGTACTTTAGAATTCTTATTTTAACCAGTGGTATTGATGGTGAAGCTAATCGTGTGTTCACGTGTGCGTGTGTGCTTATGCATGAGTGTGTGTGTGTGTGTGTGTGTTAAATGTAAGTATTTAAGTTGGTTCACTATAATTTGTGAAAATCGACTCACCTTTATCAGAAAAAAGTACTAGAGAATGATAGATAATGCCTTATATACTAGAGAATGATAGATAATGCCTTATATCCGGCCTATTGGTAGGTGTATCATAGGCTGTATTTTATTTGATAGTCTCCAAGCAAATGTATTTACTTATTAGAAGACCTGTCTTAAAGAGCTGGGAGAGGAAAAAAAAAAAACCATATCTTATATCCATTCAAAAAATTGTATTTAAATAGAGTCAATACATATATTTTAACAAAATCATTGGTGTTTGCTTATCAAAAGAAATAAGGTATCATTATATATTTATGTAAATGTGTATGTATATATACAGACATATATTACATGTATATGAAATGTAATGGATATAGGGAATAAATGCAACCATAAACAGAAGAATAACTTTTAGAAAATAGACTCATAAAAGATATTTTGATACAAGGCCGTTCACTTTTTGTTCACTTTTTCCCCATTTCATATTGAATTTTTCATATGCAAATTTTAGTTTAATTTATTTGTGTACAACCATTCAACACTTGGTCAAAAAAGTGTAACGTGAAATTTTACAACATTTAGAAAATTGTGTAATCTTAAATAAATTGAAAATCTATAGATTAAATTCAACTGCCATTAATTAATAAATTAAGATATTTTATTACTGCTATTACTGGTCATAATACTATGCTATCTTTATATCAGGATTTGTAGTTGTAAATCTTTTCCATATTTATAAAACTTTAATTTTATTTCATCTAAGAATTATTTGCTAATTGGGATAAAATAAAACATTGCCTTTCTTTGCATAATTAGCACAGCCCAGGCTCCTTCCTTTAAAGAATAAATGTTAAAATTGAACAAATGAAACAATTAGATTCAAAACCTGACTCTCACAAACCAATGCTGAACTAGACATTAACAGGAAAAAAAGCTCAGTTTCAGGGATAGTAATGAATACCAGTGGACATTGAAGTCACTCCCTCTAGATCAGTTTAAGCTCCTTTCATATATAAAAACAGTGCTGCTTTTTCATATTCCAGAGTACTTGGCAGAGAGTGTGTGTATATGCTTAATGGCATACTTCAGATAAATACACAGGCACACAGAAATTGTAGTGTGATTCGACTAATAAATTATAATATTTGTTTATTTTTTAATGGAATTTAAAGTCAGCAGTAATTTTAGAGGCCATTTGGTTCAACCCCCTTATTTTATACATAATCTTTGTTACCGTGGTGTTTTTGCTCTTGAAGTTAAACATAAACATGTTCAAACCTGTGCGACACAGATTGTAGGAAATATAACCGCACCGTCGTTACAACCAGCTATTCATCAACAAGGCATGTTCCCTCACAGGAATGAATTATCTATTCATCAACAAATGATAACCACATTGACACAGATTTTAAATATAAAGTAATGCATGTATTTATAAATAACAGCTCCTACATAATAACCAACAGCTCATAATATGCCTGAACATTTCAGGGCCCACCTCCCTCAAGAACAACATATTCATTGCTAGGGGGAAAGGGCTCAATTTATTGAATGATGCATTTATAATTTGGGGCTATAGATTTTTGAAGCTAGTAATTCCATTAGAAACACGAATCTGGGTTACATGTTTTGATAACATTTGCAGAACTATGTGCTTACGGAGTATTCTAGAATGATTTATTTTTTCGACTCACATTCATTTTCCAGCATGCATTTTTTTCTGGAATAAAAATAGTATAACAAAGAAACAGGTTTTGCAGGTATACAAATGATAGAGAACTCATTTCATCATTAGGATAGTAAGTTTTATAACCTTTAGCATTATCTTCTGTATATAACTCACGTTGAAGTTGTTACTTATAAAAATCATATGTACTCAATGAAAGACATTTGGAAATACTGAAAAGTAGGAATAACAACTAGAGACCTTACTAGCCAGAAAATGATAACATACAATTTTGGTGACTTTTCCTTCCCTGCGCTAGAGCCCTTGGGTAGGAGCTCTTGGGTAGATCATATACCATTTATTGAAATAGATACGCTTTATCCTTTCCATGGGATTCTGTCCTTATAAACACATATAAGTATACCTGCATATTTTTTTTTACACATTCTGGCTCCACCACTTTCATCCTCTGTGACCTTTAGCAAGTGACTTCACTTCTCTGTGCTTTTGTTTCTTCGCCTTTAACATATAGATGGTAGTAATAACCATGATGTAGAATTATAAAATTAACTGAGGTAATAAGTTCAAAGTTTTATAAGAGTGCTTGGTGTAATATACACTGATTATTATTACAGCTGTGATCATATGTTTTAAGAATATTTTAAAATTATCAAAATTTTGTCATTTTTATTTGAAAGCCACCCTAGACATTGGTAACACCTTGTATTATTTTCAGTAAGCCATAATATCATCTTTTTTCCCCTCCATGATAATGGTGGCAAGTGGAACATCTGTAAAATATGTTCCATGCAAAATGGATCTTCACACAGACTTAGCTTTGTCATTTTAGTTTGATTTTTGAGAAACGAGTTTGGCACATCTGCCAAATCCTTTTATAAGACGCTACATTCCTGTTTTTATTTTAGTTTATTTCATTTATGGAAAGCTCTTTTCTTCCCCACCCCTCCCCCCCCGGCACCCCCGCCTGTCCCCCATTCCTCTCTGTCCCAAACTATAATGTTGATGTATGTATATTCAAATTTTAAAATAGAAAATTGATGAAAAACTGGAAAAAAAAACTTTTTTAAAGCCGTTCTACTTTGCTATTTTAGATTATGAAAAAGAGAAACCAAACAAACCTGTCTGTTACACTCTGAAAATATATTGTCTGATAATGATAATTTACTTTTTTTTTTTTCAAAATTCGAAATAACAGACTTATTTTTTCAGGGTGGGAAGGAGAAGATTGGTTTGGGGAGGGAAAAGATGGAGTAAAGCACACTAAGAAGAATCAGTTTGCAAACATATGTTAATATTTAGATTTTTTTTTAAGTGAAAATTTAAGTAGTTAATGCTTTTTTACAAACTGTCTTTGATACCGTGTTTTGTTTATTCCATCCCAGAAGAAGTTAGCGGTATACAGCAAGATGCAGGACTCTCTGGAAGTCACCCTTCCCAGCAAACAAGAGGAGGAGGAGGATGAGGAGGAGGAGGAGGAGGAGGAGGAGAAAGACCAGCCTGCCGAGATGGAGTACCTTAACTCTCGCTGTGTCCTTTTCACTTATTTCCAGGGAGACATTGGGTCAGTAGTGGATGAACACTTCTCAAGAGCTTTGGGCCAAGCCAGCACCCTCCATCCAGAATCTGCCATTTCAAAAAGCAAGATGGGGCTAACCCCCCTATGGCGAGGTAAGAATTCAAAAGCAGATGCTCTCCAGGGCTCTGTCTCTGTTTCGCAACTGCCTGTACCAGGTTCCAGCTGGAGATTTGCCCCTGGAGGACGGATATCCACTTGCTTTTTAATTTTTAAGGACAGCAAGGAATTTCTTTCAGACAAACAGCTGGATCAGTTTTGTCACATGTGGAATGCAGGGTTGGAAAGGATGCAGTCACACCCCTTAAATTCCTCATGGAAAGTAGTGATGCAACCGGCCTGCGTTTATAGTGGCAGGACTGAGCTGTGAAGCGCCATTCCTTAAAGCCCCAATGGCCCAGTTTGGATCTCCAAATGATGGGTGTGCCTGGATCAGCTTTTAAAAATTAGCTCTTGTTCATTCCACTAGGTGCTACGTGGTGACATAGGAGAAATCTGAGTCTGACCCAGGAGTCCAAACTTTGAAAGCCTTCTGTGTTCTCTTGGTAGTTTTTTCTGTCTTGCTTTGTTGTGGGATGAACTCTTGGAGTTTACAATCCAGACATTATTGACTGTGTCTCCGTGGTTTAGACTATTGTTTTTACCTTGGTAAAAGTAAAGCAGTGGCCTATTGGATAGCATGTGGTAAATACTTTTAATATGTGTTTAAGGTGAAAAGTAGGAAAGCTTCAGTAAATTAGCTGGTTTTAATAAATTAGTCTGATATGTCAATAATGAATCATATTAGGATAATCTATCCTAGCAGAGAATTAAATACAATGCCTACTTTTTCTTTTCTTTTCTTTTTTTTTTTTTGGCATAATGGTATATGCAACCTACTAATCATTTAATTTGTAATACAGAAACAAGAGCCCCAAATTGTAGTTAGAAGTGAGTGATTTTCTGTAGCACTATAACAGGTTAGTTTCAAGTGAGGCGTTGTGCATATGCAAAAGCTCTACAGTCCAGTGTTTTTCCCATTATCTGTGCCACTGCATAGAGACCTTTGGACTGATGTCCAATGTTCGAGTAGAAAGGACATATAATAGTAATGTTTCTGTAACTGTTGTTATAATTTTCTTGGGACTATTGGAAATTTGGCCTTCAAGTTTACCTCCTGTCTCATTCATTGACATAAGCAGCAAATATTAAGGTCCTACTGTGTTCTAGATAGCGGGAATATATCCTCAAACTTGAGAGTCAAAGCCTCTACATTCATGAAACTTTTTGGTGGAAGAGACAGGTAGTAAGTAAATAATGAAATGCCTAGGTGTCGTTTTACTTAGGGTGATGATAGATACTCTCTCTGAGTTTGCTACATGTGGGCACAGATGGGAAGTTCAGGGAGAAGCAAGAGTGCTGCCATGAGCGTGATGAAAAGCAGAGCGCTAGCTAGAGATTAGGATTTTTATGACTGTCAGTTTAGTGTATCTGGGTAGTGCAAACATGGCAGCCTCTTCAATTTTCATCCCTCCCTCGGAGACTTAAGACTACATATATCGCATCTAGTTTTCTCACGTCATTTTCCCTAATTCCCTAATTCTCAAGATAATGCATTTCTGCCTGGAAAATCAAGGATGCAAATGAATTGGATGATTATGACTAAATTAGATGAATCAAGTTCATACCATTTATCCCAGATGAGAAAACAAAAAAGTTTTCAACGTAGAATTGATGAGCGTTAACTGTGAAATCTTTGCTTAGAGTTTCGTTATTTATAAAATCAGGGGGTTGAATTAAGTGACTGTTAACATCTCTTCTCCGTAGAGTTCTGTGATTTCAAGCGTATTATTAGAAAGTATTATTTACTTTCCATTATTGATAGAACTTTGCCATAACTATTTCTAGCTGCGAAATAGTCGGATTTTGATAAATACACATTACTTAGATGTGATTGAAAGGAGATTTACCAAAATGTAATTAAAGATTTAGAAAATAATATCCTTAAGAGAGGTCTAATAAATTGAGATTCCCATGTCTGCTGAAGAGAGTTACTGGTAATTTTGTATTAATTGCCGATGCAACACAGGTTTGGATAATGCAGTCTTTGGATTCTGTTCATTTTGGGGTTGCAATGTAGGCCTCTTACTATGTCTAACTACAACATGATTTTGGATTGAATACTTAAATCTCTCCGAGCTCAACTTCATCTATAGTATGTGTTTATTGATACATGTTTCCCAGGGTTATTGTAAAGATTTTTTGATAATGTGTATGAATGATTTGTGGCCCAGGGCTTTATGCAAGGTGCTAAATGATGAGAGAGATGCCTTTTCTCTCTTCCTTAAGTAAGTTTCCACTCATTTGGCACATAGAAAACCAACCTTGGGTTTTTTGATCTAGAAACACTGTTTTCTGGAAGTTTCTCTTTCTAGCAAAAAACAGTGTCTTGCACAAAGTAGCTGCTCAATGCTATTGACAATGTTGATGGCCATGGCGGTGATGCTTTATGCAGGAGCTGCTAACCAGCTGTATTAAATTAAAGGGTCTAATTTATAGCATGAAGTTTTTACTATGCTGCACAAGTGCTACAGTGCTACAAAGGAATTTAAAACTGAGTTATGTCTGATTGCAGAATGTATTGCCACAGTAAATCTTTAGACAAAGATAGAGTGTCAGCAATAATGGAATAATGGTCCTACACTAAGTGTGTGTCTTGATGGAGTTAAGAAAGTCCTCTTTTAGGTGTTTGTAGCCTTTAGGCAAATAATTGATAGGAAGTATTTGTACTTTACTTGGCACAATGTCACATCAATTACCTCTTATCCCAGTATATATTCTTATAGGGATTGAATAGGGCTTCTCAGTTGAGAAAACATAACAAATCTGATTGCCCTTTTATCCCCATCTAAATAGAAATATTGGCTCCAAATATGTCTATGTATTGATCTCAGTGCCCAAGTGTTATTACAAAAAGTGTGTGTGTGTGTGTGTGTGTGTGTGTGTGTAGGGAAGTGGAGCAGTGAGTTAACAAAATAAAAGTATCACTCAGGGAAAAACCTTGCTGAGTGGTGAACTTGGTATTTTGTTGCTGTTACAAAATAAATAGTTATTCCTTGGTTTAATTACGTAGTGTCTGCTTAGAGCAGCTCATTCTCATTGCGAAGACCTCTCACAAAGAGCACTAACCTGAAGCAGTAGAAGAGGAGAAAGGGAAGGAGGGCGTGAGACTGGGAAAGATGGCTGAGCGGCATCTCCAGGAGGCCCTGGAGGTCATTGCTGCCGGCAAGTTTAGGACACACACATGGAAGGTAAAGGAGGCCTGACTGAACATCATCATCCTGCCTCCTTGAAACTGCCATTTTAGTCACAGTGTCCATTGTGAGCAACTCTAGAGCAAAGTAACTGGAGGACAAACTTTGAACATAATGGTAATGCCTCATCCCTGAGTGACAGAAAACATTGGAAAATGTAGCCTTTCACCTCTGACCCAACAATTCGTTCTCATGGGAACCAGAATAAGAGGGTGGGAATTAAATGAAAGTATGGACCCTTTGGATTAAGAGTTGAGTCATATTTCTTTCACTGAAGTTAATAAAAAGGTAAATGTTATCTTTTAATGTTAATGTTTTATATCATTATTCTGAGAATATGTTTCCTGGGGATTTTAAAGGTGACTTAAGATAGAGGTTTTACAGCATTCTATTGTACCATTTTCCTTTTAACATAGCTTTCATTTTTTTTTTCAAAATTAAGTAGTAAAGTGTTTAATTTATTAAACACTTTATTAAGTAGTAAGGTGTTTAATTTTCAAAATTAAGTAGTAAAGTGTTTTATTTATGAAATTAAATGTTAAATTTTCTCTGGTTTAAATTGTTTACCCTTATGGAGTTTTTTCTTTTTTTTCAGAAATATTTAGAGCTAATATAAAAAGTATCTCATCTATTATGAAATTGAAAGAATAACTTGATGTTCCATGTTAAACTCTCCTGTGTCTTTTAAAGTATATTTCTGTATAATTCACACAGTGAGGTTACTGGGTATGCCTTGGGTGGGTTGTATTAGGCAGCATAACAATTTTGTCATTTTTGTTTTTTAGAAATAGGGGTGTGTGTGTGTGTGTGTATGTAATATTTTTAAATTCCCAAATGCAAATTGAACCAAAGTGTATTTAGACTTTTTGTATGTGTCATAATGTCAGTGCTGGCTGACATCATCCAAATATCGAGTACCACTGAGTCCAAAGTCACCACCGGGTGTTAACATCTGACAGTTCTGAATTGCCTCCACTAACCTGAAAAGTAATATTGCATGGTAATAGCTTGTGCACAAAATTTTCATATGCTTTTTCATCAAACAAATGTGGCTGTGATTAAGTACTCGTAAGCAAAGAGTCATGTAATGAAAAAAATTTACATACATATGAAATAAGTACACTGATTCCCAGGCATGAACCAAAGTATATCATCTGTTTCTTTGTATTAAGACATTTTTAACATCCAAGATACCAAATAGTGGTTTTGAAGTGTAGACGTCCATAAACATATTTTTCTCTTCAATATTGTTTCATTTACTTGAAAAATGCAACACTATCTTTGAAAAGGGCTGCAAAGATCTCTGTAGACTTTATATTAATCTCAGGAGATGTACAGACTGGGAAAATATTAAGTTGCTTCTAATTTTATTCTTCCCTGGGGCATTTTAAAGCTTTGTTCAGCCTTTATGGAGCACGTTTTTAAAAACAGATTTCCACTTCCATTGACAGTGTGTTCACTAATTACAATACAATTATTCATAAATAGGATAATATTTTGGGTAAGGAGTTTGTTCATTATTCACATTGGTGCATGCATATCCAAATGCCTAAGCATCTAAAAAATAAAATTGGGTCTAAGTATATATAAATGAAAGGAAGTAAAAGGAAAGTATCCAGGAAAATGACATAGACTCTGTAGTTTTGACATTTTAATGGGGGATTTTAATAGGGGGAACTCGGTGTCTCTGGCTCGCACCTGTGGGTGCATTGGGCTTAGCCGTTTTCATAATGGAATTCTGGCCCCGTCAGGAGATGAAAGTTAAGAGCAGAATGAAGGGTTTGCTACCCAAGGATTGAATCTGTGACAACAAAGT
This sequence comes from Mustela erminea, assembly GCF_009829155.1. Lineage (NCBI taxonomy): Eukaryota > Metazoa > Chordata > Mammalia > Carnivora > Mustelidae > Mustela > Mustela erminea. The sequence continues at coordinate 180,957,500 of NC_045614.1, forward strand.
GGCACAGATTCAGGTTGGCAGAGCTGCACTATATAATCTAAGGAGCCTCTATTAACTTTTGCATGGGCTTTAATTTTAACATTGATAGCTCTCATTGTGGGTGTGACAGAATAGTCTACACATGGCCACCATTTAAGGCAAATCTGAATTTTCTTCTCAAGGCTTACACAACTTTCCTTGCAGGTCATTAGCAGCCACTTTTCATAGGTCAAAGGGAGACAATTCTGAAATAAAACAGACTAGCCCCAATGCCAGTAAGTTTGACCTTAAGTGTTACTTTCTGCTAGATGTGATGGTTACAAAGCGAAGTCATTCAATTAATAGTTTTCCTGGACTGTTGGAAGACTTGAAGAACAATGTGCACTTCCATCCTTTGCCTCTTGGAGAATATCATTATCATTATTTTGTTTAATTTCCCCAAAGGATTTGAGAACCTTGGAGATTTTGTAGGGGTGGGGTGGGAGGTGGGGTGGGGTGAGGAGGGAGAGACTTGAATGTGAGACACCAATGGCTGTCTGTCCAAAGAATGAATGGGGTGAATGATGGTAGCCTTGGTGTAGGGCTGACAGAGAGGGGGAGGGTCTGCAGGGCTAGTGCAACAGCCACTTGGGAAGCTGGAGAAAGGAAACATTTGAACACCGTGGTGATATCCTAATTAGTTAGTCAAATTATATATACAGTGGCTGGTTCAGGTTATGGAAGCTTTCCTCTGTGGTCAGAAAACTATGACCTGAAAATTTATGAAGTGAGAACATGGCTATGTCAGACTTCTGAATACTTCTGTTTTGGAGTACTTCTTGGGAGTTTCTTCACTCAAAGAAAAGATCTAGCTAGGTTCTCTTCTGTGGAACTTTGTATGAAAATACCATCTTATTATCCACGCATGACTCATGGGCTAAGCAACCTTATCTTCATCTATAGATAGACATCATAGGCCACTTCACAGAATGATAGAAACATAGAGCCAGAAAATATTTGGAATTTTAATTGAGATACCTCATATGGAAGAAACTGAGCCATGGAGAGATCAACAGATCCATTTGAGGTCATGAAATCAGATAAGGTAATTGGTAGGTGCTAGCTCTCTGGCTGAGCTCTCTAGACTCCTAGTCCTGAGCTTGTTCTTTTATAACCCCACCGTAGACAGCTGGCCGTAGCTGGAGTTGTGGATCTTTCCAGTCATAGATCTGACTGTATTACTCCCTGGGTTAAAACCCTTCAAAGCTCACTGGCATTTCCTCAGGACAGTGCCCACATTCATTACATGGCTGGCAAAGCCCATCTTAGCCTTTCTTGGACCCAGTCTGACTTTTTAGTCTAATTTTTTGCCACCTTCTGCCCACACAATTCTTTTTTTTCCTTATATGCTATTTTGTATATGTGTGTGTGTGTGGTGTGTGTGTGTGTGTGTGATGTTTGGCCTTTTACACATACTTTATTTGCCTAAATTACTCTTCCCAACCTCTTCACAAGGCTAGTCCTACCCACTTTTGTAATTTATTTTTTTTCTTAGGCTGCCTCTGTTCCTACTCTCTGATCTGCCTGTTATGGGAACCCCTACCAGGTCACAATGACATGTTTAGTTATCTGTCCCCTGCTAGATTGTGATCTTTTTGGCCATCCCTGACCTCCCTATGCTTGACACATAGTAGGTCATCTACAAATACGATGATTGAGTGGAGAAATTTAACTGAATAATTGTGGGGGTGGTTTCCCACTTTATCTCTAAGTGGTTTTTTTGTTTTTTTGTTTTTTTGTTTGTTTTTGTATTACCCCTCTGCCTAACCCCTTCTCCTACTTGTTCACCCTACTTGAATCTCCCCCACTCATGGTCATCACTGAATGCTAGATTTTCATGTCCCGGTTGCAATTGTGCCCTCTTATGGCACAGTTATGAAGTGTGCCAGCCACTGAGGCAGGCCACCTGCCTTCAGAGCCTCGTCTCTTACTTGCCAGCTGTGCAGTCTTGGTCTTCTTCCCTGCCTCAGTTTCCATCTCTCTAGACTGGGGGTAATAACAATAACTACCTTATTGGCATGACGATCCAATAGCATCATCCATGAAAAGCCCCAGGACTAGGATCGGGCATTTGGTCACTGTTACTAAATATCAACAACTATTATTCTCAATCAGAGACTCCCAGACCTCTACAGAAAAAATAAGCTTGGGCTGCACTCTTCTTGATGGGGAATGAGTGTTGGTGAGCGTAGGAAATTCAGTGTGATCATATTTCCGTTTATCACTTTCAGCATTAAAATGTGGTTTGAATGAAAATTGCATTTGCATTTATAAGAAGTTTGATAAATATCAGCATTTCCAATCTACTTGACTCACATACGAGGGCATAAGTTTCTTTGCCTGTGATGTTTGTACCTGTGACCTCTGCCCAGACCCAATCGCAGCAAACCACCCAGCAGGAAATGAAGCTTTTCAATCTCAGACTTGGCAAACCACAGCCCAGACTGTGACTGCATAAGCTAAGTGAACAAGGGGTGGGGGGGGGGTCACTCACTCAGCACCTTGCACCGTGTGCATTGACTTGGTATGGGATATCAGAGACTTGCCTAATATTGGTTTACCTCTGTGTGGGGAGAAAAGAGTGAATACTAATGAGCCGGCTTGTAAAATATGGGACAAGTAGAGGCAAGTCTATCCTGGAACTGAATCTTATGTAAATAATTTTTCTGTCTTCTCAGACAGCTCAACTCTCTCAAGCCAGCGGAGTAGTTTCCCGACTTCCTTTTGGACCAGCTCTTACCAGCCCCCATCTGCACCCTGCTTGGGGGGTGTTCATCCTGACTTCCAGGTCACTGCACCCCCTGGCACCTTTACCGCAGCTGACCCCAGCCCCTGGCCAGGACACGGGCTGCATCAGACTGGCCCGGCCCCGCCCCCTCCCGTGTCTGAGCCCTGGCACTATCCTTTGGCATCTCAGGTGAGCCCGTCCTACAGCCACATGCATGATGTATACATGCGACACCACCACCCCAGTGCCCACATGCACCACCGCCATCCCCACCACCACCACCACCCTTCTGCTGGCTCTGCCCTGGATCCGTCCTACGGGCCCCTGCTGATGCCCTCAGTGCGTGCGGCCAGGATTCCTGCTCCCCAGTGTGACATCACAAAGACAGATCCGACTACAGTCACCACTGCTACCTCAGCGTGGGCCGGAGCCTTTCATGGAACCGTGGACTTAGTGCCAAGTGTGGGGTTTGAAACAGGTGAGCTGGGGAATGTCCTCCTTTCCATCAAAAGAAGCCACAGTAAAGGCCTAAATATAGAAATGGGGAGGATGTTTTTAAATATTTTGAAATATTTGTTGTCTTCTATATAAAACTGAGCGTTGACAATACATCAACTTCTGCACTCCTTGCGGAAGCAGGGTGACTAGCTTGGGGGAGGTGGCAGAAATTTTTTCTCATTTCTTAAACTAGTAACCTGTGTCTTTGAAGTGGAATCTCTACTACCTTATGTTTACAAAGAATTGAACACACTTTTAAAAATCTCCGCTGTCTCTGCGCTCTCTGTACCATGTATATTGCCGAACAGAATTCAAAAGCAGTATGCTTCGGTAATTTTACCTTCTCTCCTCTTTGTCAGGTTTTACTTAGGATTTATAAAACTGCTTCCTGGGATATAAGCCATGGAATATAATCGTGGTCTTTTGCAAAGAATTAGGGAGCATATTTTAAAGAATTGGAATTCCCTTGTCTTCCTTCCTTTACCTTCTCCTCCTCCCTCTCTTTCTCTCGCTCTGTTTTAAATAGCACAAGACTTAAAAGACTCCTATGAAGTTTGTATTCAACAGATTTCGATAAAATTGGTAGGGCAAATGTTTCTTCACAGCGCCTTCAGCTCCTCTCTGGAATTCACTAGTTCTGAAAGTCATGGTGTTAAATGTTTGATCTTGGTTTTTAGATCAGACTACTCATCTTAATAGTATTAGTGGTTTTGAGTTCACAAAAATCAGAGGCATCAGAGGCTAAAACACAAGTCATTGATTACATCCCCGGAGTTTACATTCCGAAGTCACCCACCTCCACCTCCAATCCCAGGTTCTTTTCCTGGAATACTTTGTGATATATTAAGACATTTTTTTGTTTTTAAGATTTTATTTATTTGACAGGCTGAGATCACAAGTAGGCAGAGAGGCAGGAGGAAGCAGGCTCCCTGCTGGGCAGAGAGCCCAGATGTGGGGCTCCATCCCAGGACCCTGGGATCATGATGTGAGCCGAAGGCAGAGACTTTAACCCACTGAGCCACCCAGGCGCCCCATATTAGGACTTTCTTTCCAGAAGTTTAAAGAAGCTCATTCTTTTCTTAGTTTTTCTAGTTTTCTTAGTTTTATTCTTAGTGTGCAAGGTCTTTCACCTGGTTGCTGGTTCGCAGCAGAGGACTCCCTGGAGTAATCATTGCTTAGCATTAAGTTGCTGTGCCCTGACGTACATGAACATTCTTGTTTTGGTAAACTGGTTCTCTGCTGAGCTTTCCAGTGTTGCTTGTTGTTTAAACTGACCTGTTTCAGCTTCTTATTAAGTCCCTGAGTTTAAGCTGCTTCTCTGTGTAGAAGAGAACGAGATGGGGCTGATCACAAGCTTCCTTTCATTGCCACATACTATGCAGAATGAAGGCATTTCTTAAATGGGTTAATGCCCGGAATGGGATCGGATTAGAGTCCCAGTTTGGTAACTGCCATCATGGCAGCCAGTCTCTGGAGGCTCTTCCCTATCTCACTTCTGGGGTATCTATGTGGCCAGAGCTAACAGCGCTCTTAGTGGGCATAGGAAATATTTTCTCCTTTCGTAGTCAGTCCAGGCCGCTGTAACACAATACTGTACACTGGGGGGCTTAAACAACAAACATTTCATTTTCACAGTGCTGGAAGCTGGAAAGTCTGAGATCAAGGTGCCAGCACATTCAGTGTCGGTTAAGGGTCCGCTCTCTGCTTCTCGGCACTGTGTCCACGGCTGGTAGAAGAGACCAGGGAATTCTCGGGACTCTCTTTTGTAAGGGCACTAATCCCATTAAAGAAGGCTCTGCTTTCCTGACCTAATCACTTCCTTAATCATGTGCCCCCTCCTTAATACCATCGCTTTGGGGGTTAACATTTAACATATGAACGCTGGGAGGGTCACAGACACTTGGTGTATAGACTGTGCAGTGCCTAATATAAAGGGGAAAAGTGACGTGATTGCCGGCCTTTGCTCTCTGTTTCTACTCTGTCATCTGCTACCTACTTCTGCACTCCTTCTTATTTTGGGTGTGAGCTTTATTCACCTACTCATAGTTCAGAATTTTGACTTGAAATAGTCTTTGCAGGATGAAAAATTATGCTGCCTTTTGGAAGTGGAGAAGGGAGGATTTTTGTTCTTTTCAAAAAATCTACAGTGGACCCATTTGGGTCTAATATAAGTAGTTCTTAATACTTACTGAGCTGTGAATTAACATCTATTGAGTACCTACATATAAGGTATTGCCAGAGGTACTTTATTTATATTACTGCTTTTAATTCTTAAACTAAATCTGAGCTAGATGTATCTAGATTCATTAGCAATAAGGAAACAAGTCTCAGTTTTCCTATTTGAAAACTGCTTTTTAAATCTAAATGCCCAAGCTGGATCTGAACTAAAACCTACCCCAAATCTAAAAAGTTGCTAGGGTACCATCTCCCCATAAATACAGGTACATTTGACTATTAAGCCTATTACACTGTTAATAATAAGGAATGCAGGTTTGTCTGTTGGAAGGTACATAGTGTTACTCTTTGCCAGTGTGGTTTAGGATGATGATAGAGTCACCCCTGTCCCATAGCTTTGATCCAACTGAGAAAACAAAGTTGAAGAAATAAAGCAGATAAAGATCACGTTATTGGCATAATCATTGATCAGGCTGAATTGGAGGTCCTTGATTCGTTTTACTCCCACAATTGGACTTCTAGGTGTCTTCCCCTAAGATTAGATTTTGGGAGATTCAATCCTAGAAAATATCTAGACTTCAGAAAAGATTCCCTTAGCCCTCTTCCTTGTCATGTAGTTTAAAGCCTCATTGCTGTGAAAAGAGGTTGATGGTTGCCCAGATTTGCCTTGAAGAGCATGGTCTGTGGCATGAACGTGGTGTGCCCTCCTGCAAAGGGCAGAAGCAGGAGGAGGGTGTGCTTTTCAGGTGCTGGCCTGAAAGAGAGACTGGGGCAGGGGCTGAGCCATATGTACTCATTTTCTTCTCCTAAGGCCAGACGTCCTATCAAATATCGCATCTCTCTTTTTCTGGGAAGAGTTATAGCGGAGTGCTTTAGGTCAGTTTCCCCAGGAAAACAGACTCGAAGATGCAGATTTGATTATAGACCATTTATGGGGTAGAGTTCTCAGGAAAACATCTTTGTGCAATGGGAGAATTGGGCAAGAGAAGTCTCACTACGATTACATTCAACTGAGACTCAATGGATTCTATAAGAAGCTCTGGACTTGGGATTGTACTTCTTAATTGTCCTACTTTAAGTCAAGGTGGATGGGCTTTTAAACGTCTGCATTGACCAGTTACTGGATGTGTTTCTCTGGAAAGGGGACGTGACATAAGGCAAAGTGACTTTATTCTGCTAAAGGTAATTCCCAAGTCTCAGCATGGATTAGGGAGGTGTCTGACGCTCACGGCAGGGGAACAACTGAAGAATGAATGGTAGCTACCTTTCCACTTTTCCAACTATGTAAAAAGAACAGAAGTTTCTCTGTCATATCCCCAAGCCAGGAAGGTAGGATAGTTGAAAAGAATTCGAAGTGGGTTCCTCCATACAGGTTATGCAGAGTTGACTAGACCAGGTAGTCCCAAACAGTGGCTTAGCTCAGGACTCAGCAGCAACACTGTGTGGCTCCTGAGCAGTCAGGGGAAGAGCTTGTATTCAGGTGATACACATTTGAAACTCCTCAACGTTCAGCTACCAAGGCCACCAAAATATAGGCCATTTTCACATCCCGTTAGGAGGCAAATAAATTAATCCGACTATGTTGAGAGCAGTTTGGTAAAGGCTATGACGTTTTCATCCATAGGGGAAAGGTTTAATAAGTTTAGGTACATTTTTATTTTGTAGCCATTTAAAGAAATTAAGGAAATCTGGAAGACTCAAATGATACAATGCTTAGTGACAAAGGAAGTTTTGGAATATCATGTATGGTATAATCCAAGAGTCAGCAGAAGTTTTCTATAAAGGGCCTGGTAGAAATAGTCAGTGCTTTGCAGGGTCACACGATCTCTGTTTGTCACCACTACTCAACTCTGTGTTTACAGTGTAGTGTGTGTATAGCCGCAGGCAGAACTTAGAGAAATGAAGATGTCTGTGTCCCATTAAAACTTCAGTGATGGACACTGATATTTTAATTTTATTTGTCATGAAATGCTTTTCATGCAGTTGTGAAATGCTACTCTTCTTTTTGTATTTCCTTCTTTCTCAGTCATGTAAAAACATAAATCCCATTCTTCCACTCTTAGCTCATGGGCTGTGTATAAACAGAAGTGAGCCTGATTTGGCCTGTGGGCTGGAGTTTGCTGGCCTCTGGTATAGTTCCATATGTATCACTCTTATCTGTCTACACCCACACATATGCATGTGTGTGCCTGTACTCCCTCAATAAAAATTATCTGGAAGCATATATCACAACTTTTAATGGTCATTGCTCCTGGCAATTAGTGTGTGGCCTGAGCTTTGAAGCCAGACTGCCTGGTTTTAGAAGCCCCACTCTGTCACTTAGTAGCTGCAGGACTTTGTGCAAATTACTTAACCCCTTTGGTGCCTCAAATTCCTTATCTTTAAAAGATGCTTCATAGGGTTATATTGAGGATTAAATGAATTGAAGAAGTAAAACATTTACAAATGTGCTTTGAGGATAATAGGTACTCTTTAAATTTTAGCTCTCAAGGGAAGGTGATCAAGCCCCTACTTTTTGTAGCTTTAAAAAATATGTTCTTGATGGGACTCCTGGCTGACTTAGTCAAGTTAAGCCTCTGACTTTTGATTTTGGTTTGGGGTCATAATCTCAGGGTCATGGGATCGAGCCCCGCATTGGGCTCTGCTCTGGGCATGGAGTCTGCTTTGGGATTCTCTCCTTCTCTCTCTGCCCCTGCCCACCATGCTCTTTCTCTCTCTCAAATAAATAAATTTTTAAATATATGTTATTGAACTACATTTTACATATCAGATGCTTTACCGTTTTAAAGTGAGCCATTGGGTGCTTTTAGTACGTTCATGATGTTGTGCAACCGTCCTCACTATCTAATTCCAGAACATTTCCATCACTTCAACAAGAAATCCCTATATCTTAGGGATATAAAACATATCCCCATACATATTCCTTCTTCCTTCTGTGCCCTGGCAACCACTAATCTACTTTCTACCTCCATGGATTTTTCTACTTTGGACATTTCTTATGAATGTAGTCACATGGTATGTGGCCTTTTATATCTTACTCCTTTCACTTAGCCTGTGTTTTCTAGATTCATCCACATAGCATATATCGGAACTTCGTTCCTTTTTAGGAGTAGGTACTATTCTATCGTATAGACACAGCACATTTTGCTTACCATTTTTTCATTGATTCTTTCCTGCTTTTTCACTAATAAGAATGACGCTGTTATGAACACCCATGTACTGATTTTCTGTCAAGCGATGCTCTCAGTTCTTCTGGGTATGTACGTAGGGGTGAAATTTTGGGGTCGAGAGAGAACTTTACTTTTTCTTTTGCATACTTCTATATTTCTTGATTTTATCTTATTGATTATGATACAACATATTATTAGCTATGTACATAAAAATAAGATCTATCTCTATCATGCTCAGAAATTTTACAATGACATTAAGTAAATTCTGTTGCAGTATTCACTGTTCAGTGACCATAATCATATAATTTATTTCACTGAAATGCTGTCATTCTTCTTTCCTGTTATTGCCAATAATTTACTTAACATAAAATATACAATGTAATTCATCCCAACCAGTTTGAATTAATTTTTGTAAGCAAAGATTTGTTCATGAGGACTTTTTACTGAAATACAAAGTTTATTTTATTTTTAAGTTCCACTTCATCCACTATATTTAAAGTTACCAAAAGGAAAAAGGGTCGTGTTTTGTACTATGACTTCTTCTCTATAAACATAAGCTGCTCATGGCTTGAGATTGTTTTTATCTGCACAGCCACAGATTTATTTTTCTTAGGATTCCTCATGATTTTTAGCTACAGTTTTGTTACAAATTTATCATTTTTTACCTTGAGGAATGCCACAATAACTCAATATAAAATATACATAAATGATTTCTTTTTGCTGAAATACATTTAAATAGCCTAATGTTAATATATGTTGATGTATCTTCTGGCTTCTTAAAAAATTTGTCTTATAAGCATTAACCATACATTTGCATAAGTAGTAGATTTTTTTAAGGAGATCATTAAATGATTCTGCCCCAAACTATGATTATAGCCAGATACTAAACAGTATCTGGCTTATCTCTCACTAATGAGCATATCTTCAATTATTGAGTGAAATCAAGATTATGTATTACAGCATGGGACATTGACCCTTGTTAGACAGAAAAACAGTAGCTACTAGATCTTAAAATAACTTGCTGGATACAGGCTATGAAATTTTCCATAGGTACAAGAAGCTACGTTTCTAGTATTACTTCAGATGTAAAGGCATAAACATATTATTTCTGAAGAAACTTTCACAATAATGGCCTTGATTAACCTCTGAATAGAGTTACTCTTTAAAAGGCCTGGAAAACATTCTTTGAGAACTTAAATTTTGATAATGGGTAGGGAGCACTGGGCACCAATGGGGAAGTTAGGAGTAACCAAATGTCCTTTTTATCTATTTTTGTCCTCTCCGTGGATACTTGGTGTCTGATAAAGAATCAACCTTACATGTTTCTTGGAAAATTTTTTCATAAGTCCTGTATACTACATTTCACAAAATGCATTTAATTTTAATCTTCTTATCTGAAGATTTTACAAAAGGGACCTCATTCACAAAAGGCAGAATTGTATTTTGAAGCAATGTAAAATATTATTGCTCAAAATTGTTTTATACTGTTCCCTTTGAAATAGGCTGATCAAATGACTTTAGCTGTTAAGACCATGGTGGTCAGTCTTGTTCAATACTACGTGGATGCTTTACGTTGCAATCCATGAGGAGGAACATCCGTCTTTGTTTTATCAAATACAGGAAATAGAAGTCAGGATGGAAAGTAGCTAGTGAACTAGAGTAGCAAATAGGCAGTTTCCCTCCCTGAAAGAGAGGTGGACATCAAGTTACCACTTGCTTTTCCTTTCAGCCTGTAACTTTGCCATCTCTCTAGATCACATCTCAAGACCTGCACTTTCTTGTAGGTGGTCTGGTGCTGACAAGCCTGGGCAACGAAGATTGTGATTGCATGAAAGTTCTCAAAAGTAACCGTGCTAAACTATTTTAACATCCCCTTGTAAAATGTTACTAATTTTTGAATTTCATTGGGGCTATCAAAGGGATTCAAATCATAGAGCGTTATACCCACTGATCTCTTGGAAATCATTTCTCTCTCTAAACATATACATTTGCAAAAACAAACAAACAAAAAACCCTATAGGAAACCAGTAGTTATCAACCCAGTACACTTGGATATTTGTTTGATATCTGAATGTTCCAGTTGCAGGCTTTACAATGAGTGAGAAAAATGTTAAATTTGGACAGAATTTGTCAGAAAGCCACAGTAGTAGTTGACAGGACAGTATGATCTATATAAAATATTAAAGCACTAAGGTAGTTTTTATTCTAGGGAAGAGAGGACACCAAAGTAATATATGTGGTTGGTGCTCAACTAAAAGCAGTTTCCTTCCTTTCCTCTTCACGTCTTCTCATGGAGCATATATATTAGTTGTCTAAATTCTGGAGGCTATAGGGTTAGGGATTTATTGAAGCCTTTCCTGACATTTTTAGTAATTTTTTAAGTGATGAGGAAATTAGGAAATTGGCTGTAATCATGTTTTAACATAGGATAGACACAGAAGCTTACTTCTTATAATTTGATTTGAGCAGGTAGACATATTAAATGGCATATTATATAGAAGCCTGCCCTGAGACTATGTGATTTTTCAGTGGCAATTATGCTATTCAATAAAAATTTATAGATTTCTGGATACTTACCTTGAGGACATCATCTAACCTAGGATAGTGAAGATGTCACAAAGCAATAGTTGCAGCTGAAAAAGAATGTATATGTTGGCATGTTTTTTGAACTATACTTTCTCTGGACTTTTTTAAAGTTTATTATGATTTGATAACAATACTCAAGTAATTAACAACTAATTGTTTTTCTTTTTCTTTGACTTATGTCATAATCCTATTTTCCACTGAGAGGAAAAAAAAAAATCGAAGGTATGTTAAAATATTTACACACTCCTAAATGGTGTTAGTTGTATAGGGCATATGTCCAGAATGACAGTTTCGTGACCAGAAGGGTAATGGAAACCATCTCTGAGATGCATGCAAAATGCCAGGAGATCCCAGCCAGAGAGTGAGATCTGCATGAAAAGTAACTGGATGGTGAATCAGAGGGAGAAACGCATTCCAGAGCACTGCTGTCAGTTTCAAGTATCCATGGCTGGATTCTGTAGAGCCTTAATGAATTTCCCCTGCTCTCCCAATTCCATGTAGATCTTGCCCATGCTGTCTTCTGGGCCTTCCTCCTCTGAATGGTGCCATAATGTCACAGTGCCCATGGCATGGGGATTTTGTCTCTTAGAGCCTCCTCCTACTTTACAGAGCAAGTGCAGGAGCCTTCTGAGAGGATTCCAGATGGTCTGAGATTATTTGCATAATAATACTAATAATGGGGTGTGTGTGTGTGTGTAAAAGAGAAAGAGGCAAGGAGAGATGAGATTGATCTAACTGATGATTTACTATCCCCTCCCCCCAATCATTTAGGGGGTCATAAAAATGGTGGTCAGTACAGAGAACTTTTTTTTTTTTAAGATTTTTTTATTTATTTGACAGAGATCACAAGCAGGCAGAAGCAGGCAGAGAGAGAGGAAGCAGGCTTCCCGCCGAGCAGAGAGCCCGATGTGGGACTCGATCCCAGAACCCTGAGATTATGACCTGAGCCAAAGGCAGAGGCTTCAACTCGCTGAGCCACCCAGGCACCCCAGTACAGAGAACTTTAATCTTTGCAGACATGTAGAAATGTGTGTCTAGAGATGTGTATGGGAAAAGCAGAGGACCAAAAAAATAAATTCCAAGACCCACATCACCACTTAGCTGCATGATGTTGAGCAAGTCTTATAACCTGTATGTTCCTCCCCTTCCTTTGCTGCAGAATAGAGATGATACTTCTTACTCTGTCGCAGCTGGGAGATTCCAATGAACGATTGCACATGGTTGTGTTTCCTAGATGGTGCACATGAGGGAGAACTAAAGCTCTCATTATTCTTACTAAATATATTGCATTTCAAACAGAAAAAGAAATCCATACTGGAGATGTGAGACATCATGAATAACTGAGATGCAAGCATTGAATGCCTGTCACTCCCTGTCTACCTTAATTTGCTTCTGTTCCTGAAGAATAGCTGTGATATGCGGCACCTGGATGGCACACTCCACTGAGCATCTGGCTCTCGGTGTCAGCTCAGGTCTGATCTTGGGATCATGTGATAGAGCCTTGCATCTGGCTCCACACTCAGCATAGGATCTGCTTGGGTTTCTGTCTCTTCCTCTGCCCCTTTCCCCTGATCGACTGATCGATCGATCTTTCTCTCCCTCTCTCTAAAATAAATAAATAAATAAATAAATAAAATCTTAAAGAAAAGAATAATTTTTATGTTTACTAGAGCTAAATTTCCTAATACTGCTGTTTGCTGGTATTGGCCATCCAGTGAAAACTGGGTACTTTTGTATTGGTTGGGCAGACAAAATGGGAGAGGTATAATAAAAATCAAGAAAAAAAGAATTTGAAGGAATATCAGGATGTGCATCTTTAAGACATTTTTAAACAAGTTTTTTGTTCTTTTGTTTTCCTGTCTATAGCACTCTGCCTTGTGGACTGAGAAGATACTAGAAAACTGATCCTATCCCCTTGGAATTAAGTACTGTTGAGATATTTGTCCTCATCACTCATAAAGATCAAAAGGAAATTTTATGAGCAGAATGAGGCAGTTAGAGTATAGATAGACTCACCAAACTCCATTAATATGCTAATCTTTGAAAGTTGTGAACTAAAAACTGATTCATTTTTCCATTGCAGTATTAATTTTGTGAACAAGTTTCTATTTATTGCTCTGTAAATGGGGTAGCATCTTTTGATCTCTGAAATATTTTCCCAAGAACTTGCAAGCAAAACTAGGAAATGCCATCAGCTTTTGACTGTTTTCTTAACGGAGACCTTGCCAACTAGTTATGGTTGGCAGTTGGGTATTTTTTCAAACTACACCGTGTCTTCCTGAGAAAACCATATGTGCTCTTCTGAGAGGAGAGGTGTAGAGGTTGAAAAACAAAACAAAACAAAACAAAACCCTCCCAGGATATTCTAGTATGACTCTTAATGGAGAACTGCTCAAAGAATTAAAAGTCCTATTTCAGGGTCAGGGTATTTTGTGTTCACAAATTATCTTTTCAGTAATGCTTTGCTCATATCATATCACATATAGGGGTACCTTTAAAAGAAACAGCTCAAATGAAGAAATCTGTTTCAGAACTTGTTCCCAGACAGTTTCACATCAGTTTTCAAATAGGCTGCAAAGATTCCATACAAAAATTCTATACAGCTTGCGGAATTTACAGATTCTTTTTATTCCCTTCCAGCCTGTCTAATTCTTATTGTTCTATTTATCAACAATATAAGGTTTCACAAACAGTTGTCTGTGGCCAGCATGTTGTGAATTCCTTGGCAAAAAGACGACCAAAAAAAGTCTTATGAGAGACTGTTAGGGGCAAACCATACCATTCTTTGTTTAGATACAGCTTGATATACTATGTGTTTACTTTCATAATTTTTGTCAACTCTAAGCATGTGTTACAAGCCTTATTTTCATGGTTGCTTTGCCTGAACTGTATCAGGTGATGCTCGGCATCTTCAGAATCTTTGAAGCCCCATTTCTGTTTGCTTGGATTGGACAATCCCTTCTGGAAAATGTCAGAACGAGCTTGTGTTTATATCACATCTAAGTAAGATGAGAAATTACTGATGTCAGTGTAGATGATTGATACGCAACATACCTCATTCTTACCGAATATTTTCCAATATGTTTTGCTTTAATGGAGAGATTGATTACTTAAATCAAATGGGTAGAAAAAGACATTTATATTTCTGCAGTTCTGAAGTAATTTTTAAAAAATTTGGAGTCTTTTTCCACTGGACTCTGAAAAACAATCTGAGGGTTTTGAAGGGACGGTGGGTGGGAGGTTGGGGTACCAGGTGGTGGGTATTATAGAGGGCACGGATTGCATGGAGCACGGGGTGTGGTGCAAAAATAATGAATACTGTTATGCTGGAAATAAAAAAAAAAAAAATAAATAAAAAAAAAAAAAAAAAAAAAATTTGGAGTCTTTTTAAATAACTCATCCTCCTAGGTATGGTGTTTCCTGTGTTGGTGTTGTGTCCCTAATTATGTTTTTATGAGTAAGGAATGAATCCACATTAGCTCTTCCTCTGGTTGGATTATCTATTTTCTGGATCATAAAGCTGTCACTGCATAACCTAGAAACCTCTTTAAAGATGCATGTTTGGCTGCATTTGTTATCCAACAGATGTCTGGATAGTTAAAATCTCTTGGGAGTATTATAACTTGTGGTTTCAGTTACAAAAAGTGATTCAAGCATTTTTTGGTCTTGCTCCTCTCTAGTTCTGGGAGAAAGTCTGTAGAAGAAATTACAGAGGGTATTTCATTTCGCTCTTCCCCACTCCCTCTTTCCTTTATTCTTTGTCTCTGTCTTCGAAGTTTTGTTTTGTTTTGTTGTGTATATCTGCTTTTGGAATTGGTGAGCAGTGTCTATATTCCCTCCTGGTCCCCGGTGTTTCTCACCTAAGAGCTTAATTGATTTTCAAGTTTTGAGTGCAGTAAATTGCCACAATGATCCAAAACTACCCAACTCTGTAATTGATATTTTGTATTTGTCTATGAGATCGATTTTAAATTGACTTGTTCAGATTTGTAATTCCATATCCTGAGGGTTTGAGTACTTGCCAGTGTCCCTGCTAGCTGGCCATTTTAACCTGCACGAGTCTCAGGAAGTGGACATGGCCAAAGGCAATGGCTGGTGATTGTGTGAGTAGGAGAGTTTGTGGCTTCGGAGGGAGGAAGGTGGTGAGAGGGCAGGCAGCAGGCAGGCTGCAGGGGTGGGGTGGGGGGGCTGTCTGGGAAAACAGGAGCAGCGGAAACACCTGGGCACTGACCTGCTTACCACCTGCAATGGTTGCCTCAGGTGTGCAGGTGCTGTGCTTCTGACAAAAACGTAGTAAATTATGGTCTATGAGGTTCAGCGGGTTTTCCATTTCTACTCGTCTCTTGAATCTGAACTTAAATATATTTTAGCAAGTATTTAGACAGTTTTCACCTCATTGTTTCTGACAGTATGACTACATGGAAATTTTTCAGTCACTTCTAAATGTGCCTGGAGAAAACATCTTTATATACAGAAAGACATCCCTCTGCTAATAAATTATTTCACTGCCATAGTTAAGTATCTCTTACCATTGTTTTAGTGTGCAAGGGTTGTAATGATAAGAAGGTAATTGTAATTCAAGTGTCATAATAAATTTATTCTTCAGTCTGGTTCAAGAGTACATTTTGTTTGTGATGACTTTCAAAAGAATTATTGTCCAACATTGAAGTGCTAACTGTGAAGATGCTTAATGCTCATCGAACTGGCTAAAATATTTGTAAAATATGAGAAAAATAACCCTTATTTATCTACTATACAAAAAGCACTTAGAAATAAATGAGAAAATTGCTTTCTTAAATGCATAGGAAATTGTCCAAAGATAAGACACAGAGGAAGAAATGTCATAGTCACAGAATATTTACCTTCACTAAGGTGAAAAGAAATGGAAATTGAAATATATACTTTTAATCTGTAAAAAATAAGATGAATATTGGTACAAACTTGCTGAAACATGTAGCACCCAAAATGAAATATGGAAATATGCAAATTTAAGTGAACATATATGCTGAGGTTCAGCAATTATGCAAACATATTTTCAGGAATTTGTCTTATCTGCCAAAATGTTCACATTAGTAACAAGTATGTTTGTACACATGTGTGTATCCAGATGATATATATCTATAGAGAATGGGATAATTTACACTACAGGGTAGAATAAATATTCTACATCCCTCCAGAAGGGTTCATGTACATGTACTGATGTGGAGTAAAACATTTTCCAAGATAATATAGCAGGTGAAATAAGCATGTTATAGCATAGTACAAATAGTGGTACGAGTATGTGTGTACATCTAAAGTATACTTCGTGAGTTCTATGGTGACAGGGGCTTTTAGGTAGAACTTACATTTTCTAAATCCCCTGTAACTGGATATTAAGCAAGAAATCTGTGGTGTTTTGGAATTTGAAAAAAAGGTGTTTTTAAAAAGAATGAAGGGAGATGTCCACGGTGGTTAAACATTTTTTAAGTATTTACCTGAAATGAAATCATAGTTTCTGAATTGGATAGCTCTCACTCTTATTTTTTCCCCCACTTTGTGTTTCCTCTACTTTGTGTTTCTCCTACTTAGTGTTAAGGTGCTAGCTCCACATAGATTTTATTTAGAAATTCTTAACTAGCATTTAAACTGATTGCCCTGGGGCTCAGACAAACAAATGCAGTTGTATGATCATTACCAATGAAAATTATATAAAGTAGGAGAAGATAATACAACTGTCTCTTGCATCACTTTGTGATCATTTGTCAGTGTTTCCGTGTTAGATGTCGAATTGTTGGTAAAGGTTAGATATTTTGATACTGTAGCCAACACAGTGTTGTGTATACATAAGTATTATTAAAGCAGGGAAGAAGCAGGAGATTTTTTTTTTTTAATGTAGGACTAAGCTATCAGCTTTTTTTATTCTAATGGCAAGCATTTTGATCCTAAAGAGTTTCTAGACTCTTAGTACCTATGAAATGAAAAATCTATATTTATGCATCTAAGTATTTCTTGGCTTTCAGGTCATAAAATATTCTACCCACACTTCAAGGTTTTATATTCTTATGTTTTCTTCTTTTTTATCAGCAGCATGTTCCCTGGTGTACGGTTACCACATTACCTCTTTTATCTACAGCAATAAAATTAATTGGAAGCATGTTCAACTTACTGAAGAGCTATAGGCAGTGGTGTTGTCAAGTGATTATGCTGACTTAGAAGCAGGGCATGCTTTCCTAATGGGTATAACTCTGACAATCAAGCTTTCCCTAAAGCTCAGATGTGCTGGGGTGTAGTTTTTCAGAAACCTGAATTATTATTTATTTCTACCCAATAGCAGAAATCTTAACCTCATTAATGATGAGTATACTCAGTCCAACATAGTGATATTTCCATTGCTCTCAGTTTAGTACAATGTCCAGTTTAGAGTTGGAATCTTTTCTCAGATTCCATCCTCACCCTCTCCTTGGGTTTGCCTCTTTATTCCTAGAATCATTGTGTCATAAAAACTGTTAACTAAGAGGTTGCTAGTTCATGATTTTGTCATTTCCTGCCTATCCTGGCCTTTGTTTCCATACTTACCCCCTCTCCCTCACTCTGTTTCTCGGTGCATTCTCTGTACAGCGCCCTTCCAGGTAATGACCCATTTAAGTCAGGTTCAACTTCTAGCCATTGTGATCCCTCCAACATTCTCAGTTGGGGTGGCTGGTGCCATTTCTTCTGCTGTGGGGTACCCACATCACAGACATCAGACACACCAGCAGGGTCACCAACATTTTCTCTGAGCTCTCTCTTGTATCTTTTTGGGGGGTCCCGTGAAAACGTTAGGATCTTCTCACAGGACATCTAAGAGTGGAGGGAAATGAGAGCGGGAAGTGTCCAGATCTTTCATCCTTAGACACACCCCGTTGCTATCTTTACTTCCTTATTTCCAGAGCCTTTTGTAAGAGGTGAACCTCTGGGGCACCTGGGTGGCCCAGTTGGTTGAGCATCTAACTCTTGATTTGGGCTCAGGTCCTGATCTCAGGGTTGTGGAATGGATCCCTGCCCTCACTGAGTTTCTTTCTCCCTCTGTCCCTCCCTGCTTTGAATTGAGGAACTGGTCGGTGGACTTGTGTTTCCATTCAAGCTTTTCTCCTAACTGAATCCCAGACTCTCAAACTCTGAAGCCAACAATCTGATGTTTTTGTTCTCTGGTCTCATTTCTGAAAACACCTCATGAACCAGATGGCCACCCTGTGCCTTCAGTGTTCACACTGGGGAAGGGTTTTTTTTGTGGCTGTGGGGAGGGTTATATATCAAAACATATCAGTCAACGTGGAGTATCCTATTACACAACTGAAGTAGTCTTCATCTGAAGTATAATAAACTACTGTGTAATCAATGACTGCACCTTAAAAAGCTAAAAAACATTACAGATGTATAGTTTAAAAAGGTTACTAAAAGAGTCTATTTTTAACTCCGACATTGGTTCTGTTGTCAGGTGATTTCTAAACAGTGTGAAAAGGAATATTAAAAAATATTTTTTCTTCAGATTGATTTAATGAAAGGATTTTTGACTTGGGGAATTGTGGGTAGTAGAGGTTATTAGTGACATAGCCTCTGGCAAATATAGTCCATATGGGGGCAGCCATATACATTGTGGTTGAGACCTTTGACTGAGACATCAGACCACCTTGTTTTCAATCCTAGCTCTGCCACTTAATAGTTTCATAATTTCTCTTAGTCTTAATTTTCTCATTTGTAAAATAAATATTACTGTAGCATGGTTGGGAGCATTACATGAAATATTTCATGAGAAGCGCTTCACACAGTGCCTGTCATATTCAGCTGTAAGAAAATGTTCACTGACATTTTTATGATGTTTATTTTCTTTTCTACTAAAAATCTCACAGACTAAACAATAAAATTAAAACTGAGTTATTGATATCAAGAAGATAAACATGGGTGATTTCAGACAGCCTGTGGGGAGATTTCAGTATATGTTACGAACCAATTTCCTATCAGTTTGAGTTAGGAAAGTGAGAGGCAGAACAAGCCCGAATAGGAGAACATAGCAGAGTAGATTTTGTGTTTTGGTAAGAAAAGCTAGGGAAACCCCAAATGTATGTAGACCACATACAGTCAATGATTTTGTCGTCCCCAACCCTTGCTGAAAACTAAACATGCCAGCTGACTCTTAAATATCCTGATCTATCCTCATCAATTGTCTAATAAGAAAAATCCTAGCTGCTTCTCTCCTGCAATTTATTAGTAGTAGGGTGTTTTGTTTGTGGTTGTTCATTTTCTTGTGTTTTACCTATGCCTAACTTTTAAAATTTATGCATATTTTTGAAATACCTGGTAATTAAAGCAAAGGTTTGATAGACTGTACCATCACCAAGAAGCAGCTAAACCACAAGGACCACATTAGCTATTTAATACATTTGGAAAAAAAAAATACATTTGAGGCCTTAGACGAATTGATTTTTTTTTTTTTTTTAAGGTTTGCATTAGAGTAATGCAAAGACTTGGAAACAAAAACAATGAGATGAAGTTATAAGGAGAGAATGCCCTCTGTTAATTCTGGTTGGAAAATGTGGAGCTATGATAAGTAATGCAATAGTTGTCTGCAGAAAAAGGCTAACATGATTTTGAAGGAGTCATATGTCTTTGCAAAGCAAACTAGGGATTGCCTTTATCTAAGAGGGAAAAAAAAGACACTCAAACCACTTGATGATTCCAACACTATTCATGACTTGCCGTGCTGACATTCTATAGATTGATGGGGTCTTCAAGTGTTGGAAATACTGAGTCATACAGAAGATGAGACGTTTCAATAATGAAAAAAATATTTATGCAGTCAGCAAATTGTCAGTTAAGGTGGTTTAGATTATAAGAGTCACCAAACAGAGACTGTGTCAGGTTACAAATTATCCTAACCACAAAATCATTTGAAAACGAGTAGAGCAAATTTAGTGAATGAGTATACCCCAAATCCTTTTATTTCTTCCTTCCCTTCTTCCTCCTGTTTCTCCTCCTCCTCCTCTTTTTTTGAAAGGAAAACTGTTGACTCTGTATCTAAACATAATACTGGTCTCAAGAGAAAACAAAAATTAAGATGAAACTAATCTTTTTTTCAGAAAGTGTTGCTTTTCCCCCCAGTATGCAAGTGCTATAGGATATAGATGGTGACTTGTGTTTCTATGAGGTGCTTTGTCTTTTTCTCTTTGTTCTCTCTCCCTTTATGTAGTCTTTTTGTAGATTGTCTTAATGTCTCCCATCAATGACTGACTAATTGTGTCTGTTTTGTAATGATACCCATTGTTTTATAAAATTCTTCCGACAAGTTGGAGGGACAAGAAATGAAATCATTGCAGCTGTTTTAGTAACAATTTTAATTTAAAACCCTACTGGCTCATTTAACCATTCCATTTCTGACATCCAGCCCAGACTTACAACCGTTTTAGATCAAGGATCAAGAAAACACCCTGCGATCTGAGCACCCGCACAGCAGCAGACATGCTGCCTTTCTACCCACTCCTTAATGTTTTGGTATTTGGTTTTAATCATTGCTTTGTCTGTCCTCTTCTAAATGATTATGCCAAAAATAAAGGAACCTGAGGTAAGTGACTTCAAGTAGGTATAAGCTGAAGGTGCTATGCTAATTGTCCACCTCAGAAATCAGTCAACTGACTGTACTGGAACCAAATCAGAATCACAATTTCCATTTTCTGTTTGATAAACTTCTTAATCACTTTAGCTTTGAGTTGGAATTCATACATGTTCACTTATTTTCCTTTGGTTACTACTTTTAAAACCTTATCTGTAAATTTTATTTTCTTGCTATGAAGTATAGATTTTTATAAGCCATCTTAAATATTTCCTGGAGGACAATGTGAAAAAATAAGTACATTTATAAAAATAATATTTTGTGCTATTAGCTATGAACCAACTGTGTCTATTTTACTGAACACTATTAGATCCAGTTTTTAACCATGTCTCATTGCTCACCATATTGGATGGTGACTACATTTCCATGGACTACATTTCCAAAATAGCACCAGAATTGACTTTAACTTGTTTTCTCCAAATATCAGCTCCTTTTGGAATTAGAAATAAAAAGGTTTTGTTTATATTATTTTATTGTACTTATTATCACTCATACTCTAAGAAAATAAAGAACTACAGTAAGGAATTTATACTATACCAAAAGAAATAAAGAAGAAGAACTTCTACTATCCAAATAGCACTGCGCTGGTCTAGAGTCTTTGTCCACTGCTGTATTATTTGGCTTTGTGAAAATTGTGAACTCAAGCATGGAATTTTTTTGAGATCAGGTCATCCTTAGTCCATACCCCACACTGGCCTAGATTGTCTTTTTGGCTTCTATATCCAATGCCTTGTAGATGATGCCCACTTTTGAGTACTTCCTATATTAAAGCTTTTCGTTTTTCTCACTCTCACCTTTCCCAGGTCTACAGCATCAAGACAAGAGCAAGGAATCACCATGGTACTGAAACACAGTATTAGCAAGTCAGGTTGGAGTGTGACTCCGTGGGCCCACTGGGAAAGATGCTGCCAGGATTTCCCATTCTGCAGTGGGACACGATAGACATGCAAGAAGAGGAAGTATCAGCCAGCTGACTTTGGTTGGGAGCCTTTTCTTGAGAAAGCAGAGTGGGTTCTAGACATTGAAGAAAAGCATTTTTGTTTGTTTTTTTCCCCTCATCTGAGCCTTTGCCAACTGTGCAACTCTTTTTTAAGTCTTGCTTTTATGGATACATGGTTTAATTTTTGTTTCCTTTGGATTTTTTTTTTTTCCTTTTTGAACCAACCACCTTGTCAGGAAAAGATGAACCACAAATGAAAATGCTCATTCTTTCAGGAATACAATTTTGTAGCTCTATGTGTATCTATTTTTGTAGAAATACGGAAAGTTTGATTTAGCATTGATGGGCTATTTTTGAGGGATGTATTTTTTTTAATATTGTAAAAATTGTTAAGTTCTGTTTAAAGAACTTGCTCTCAGAGAAGCACTGGCAAAAATGTTGAAAAGGCTTATCTTTAAGATGTCTGTAATATGCTCTGTGCTTTCTAGGTTACCTCAAGTGTTTGACCGTTTCTCCTTTTTTACAAAAGTAGCACCATAGCCAAGCCAATATAGTATTGTTTTATACTAAATCTCAGTGAAGATTTAATGCCATGCTAGCTCACTTAGCTTTGAGTTATATGCATAGCTTGAAAAGGAAGTGTTTTAATGACCACACTTAAGAAAGGATATTTCATTACTTCGATTTGTCCCAAAGAGTACTTGGAAGTTGACTAAGTTTTGCAGAAACTTTAAATCAGAGGGAGAGTTTGCCTAGAGTATATAATTGTCTTTTTAGCCCATCCAACTTTGATAAATGGAACCAGTTTATATCCAACTACTGGGGAAAAAAATGCATTTACCCATGCTACCTTTGATTGCCAGTGGCTTGGTTTCCTTGTTTCTATTTATGCAATCATGGCAATTTTTAAGGTCCTATTTAAGTGGACTTTTTTTCCCTAGAGATGTTCAAGGGACAATATTTGGGAAGGTACTAGATGCATCACAAAGCCTTTAATTCAATGATTATTTCTGATCATTTTACTCATCATTGTAAATTAAAAAATAATATATATGTAATACTTTAAACATCTTTTTTTCAAGACTTTCTTGTTTGTTTAAATCTGGTCTTAGTTGATTGAACTCTTTTAAGAAAACTTTTTAGAGCAAAATGAAATTTAAATTGGAATTTATGCCACAGTTACTTAAATTGGGGTTACAAATGGACTATTCTTTGAAATTTATCCTTGAAAACTCAGGATTCAACTTGGGATGGCCCTCAGGATCTAAATAAGGTGAAGTTGGAATTACCATTAAGACCTTGTTAGGAAAATATTAGGGTTATAAAAATAGCAGTTATGAAGAATTTTTGATGCAAAGTCCATTCTCATCTAGCTGCTTCCAGAGATGGGTCACATTAAAAAGTTAGTGTTATATAGAAGTTTTAGTTTGGTAAAAGTTTCTCAAATGTGCCCCATCCTGGTCTTAACCCATATGAAATACAGTGTTTAATGAAATACCACTTTCCACTTTAAATTGTGTATATCTTGTGCATATACATTTTAGCTATAAGAGCAGCACAACCTCTGCTCAGCTAGGCAGGGCTCTTATAGATAATTTAAAGTAGTTCCCTTATCTCTGTTTTTTGCATTGATTTTCTTTCCTGGTGCTTCTGGTGAGTTATAAATCTATACACTCTCTTATATTGTTATCATAAGTTGCTTCTTCTTAACCAAACTCTCCTTAACACAATGTGCATATTTTTACCAAATGTGAGGTCAAAACTTAAGGAATTTTCGACTTATAAATCATAGTACAAATGATATGAACTTAGATTTCTAGGGAGTGGTTTGGTTAAATTATCTATATTTTGATCTATAGTTTGATTCGTTATAGTTATATGTACTTTGCCCAATATGTGGAGCATGAAGTTAAATGAATCTGTAAAATTGGTTTCCTCTTGTGTCCTCCTGAGTTTTCAAAGTCAAGTATTCATGCAGTTCCCAGGGGATGACTCCCTGGGAATTATTTATTTTCCTCCCCTTCTCTTGGAACCTATTAATTTCCTTTGCAGTTTCTCTTAGAATAGCATTGTACTCCAGCTCATTCAGGTCATTCAATTGGAGTTTCCCAATTAAGGGAGAAGAAAAGTGTTAACTCTCTGCTCCTTTCCTTACTCGCCATTGTACTGAATTCAAGGAGTGAGAGACAAGTGTATAGCTACACCCTGAATTTGGACTGTGTTCTGTGCCACTCCTGATAACTACAGTATGAAAGGTTCGTTGGCTCTGGGGTCCAAGAAAAGTTGGAGATCTGAATTCTGCTGTATCCAGGAAAGATTTGTAAGTGAGGTCTCCTGTTAAGAAAAGGCATTGTTGACATACTGCAAGGATTAGATCTTTAAACAGGCAAGGAATGGATCAAAGTCTAAGTAAAAAGAGAGTGCGTGTCTCTATCATTGTCTGGCATCCCCTTGGTGTTCTGTTTTGTTTTGTTTATTTGACTGGTACCCCCTTGTTACGATCATATTACCTACACCACCTTAAGTAAAAGAGGATGAGTTTTAATTTAACATGATATTCTGAATTTAAGTTTAAAATGCTGTCACTCTCTGGGTGTGCTCTTCGCATATCAAAATGATGCTGTTGAACTTAGAGGCTTCTAACCTGCTTCACTGAGGGCTACCAACTTTCTTCCCCATTCATTTGGAACCACTCCACCTTTGACTACTTTAAAAATTAGACTTCTTTCAAGGTTTTTAAAGGTCTCTGAGCTAGACCCTACTAAATCATCTCATTTATTTGACATCGAGTCAAGGCTTTGACTGCTATAAACCAACATAAGTTAAGGAACAACATAAAAGTGTTAAGTTAGATCTCAACAGGCTATTTTGTCCCTCACTGTTTATTTGAAAAGAGCATCTAAATATTATACAAACCAGTGTTTCTTTTTAAGAAGGTTAACCATCCCCTCTGAACTTTCATCTGCCATGTTTTTTTTTCTTTCTCTGTCCTCTTGAAATTATTTACATTATTATTTTAAGCAAAAATGGCCAGGGTTGCTCTACATTTTGCAAATGGGAACCAGTGGGTTGCAAATAATTTAAGGAATTAATTCTTTTAACTTTATAAAAAAACTTAAAAAAAGACAAATTTTAGTCACTGGTATAAAACATGCCCTTGCAGAGCTCAATATTCATTTTGGAAATCATATTCCTATGCTAAGACCTGCAGAACAGGCAGGATCTATCCAGTTTTTGCATTGGCTATCTAGTTTAATGTTACATTTGTTATTTGAAGTTGCAATCAGAAACAGTATTTCAAGAAACTAAATTCTATTTCTTAACGAGTGTCCCTTTGTTACATAATATTGCCAAATTAAGTCAGTGGGGCAATGGCATTAGTGGTAGAAAAGGAAAATTTATATATTGGAGTGTTGACTGAGGAATGAATAGAGAAGCAAAATGAATTCATGGAAAAGAGCATTGACTTGTGCGTTAGGTCATTGTCTGAATTCTGGCTTGGCCACAATTAGGTATGTGTGATTTGGGTTTTATTTATCTTATGAGCAAAGTGAGATAACTACCTAAGTGGCAGGCTGTGAAGTCTGAAAATCATATCTTTCTATCTATCTATCTGTGTATCCATCTATCTGTCTATCATCAGTCATCTCTGTCTCATAGTAAATGTTCAGTAAGCACCACAGTGTACCACAAATGTCTGTCAATTAAGTAAGTCATAAAATTGAGCTCCCAGATGTCCCTTCTTTATACTTCCCATATCCACTTCTGCAGCAATCAAATAGATATATGACTGCTTTTTCATCACAAATTGTTGCAAGAGAATCTTTTCCACTACTATTTGTTGAAGATAAAATGTAAATTTCTTAATTATTTCTGTTACTTTAGTGTGTCACTTATGAAGGAAAATAAATTAACATTTTAGTGGTGTGTAGATCCAACTGTGAGTTTTCTTACATTTCCAAAACCCTATTCATCCAGGATCCTATGTATTATTTTCTCTCATATTAAGGCAACATCTTTACTAAATCACCAAAATTTATATTTTTTTCAGTTCTATTTTGGCTTCTTTAGCACCTGGAATAAAAACCTCTTTTTTGAAGTTATTCTTTTTTTTTTTTTTTTTTCACTTGCCTTGGAGGAAAAATTGCAAAATATGATGGAAAAAAATCGTTTGCATGAAAAGGGGAGGGAAAAAAATCCCTTTACAATCTCAGCAGATTTACTCTGCTTGAGAAAAAAGAAACAATTTTATTGGAAGCAGATGTTGACACTGTGTCAGTTATTGAAGATGGAAAGAGTTCACTTGAACCATTGCAGTTACAAAGGAGTATTGATGGCAGTTAGAATCCCTGTGATTGATCACCTTCACAACAGACATAAGGACAGCAGAAAAGCAGAAACTGTATGAGACCAAGACTGAAATCCGCCTGCTGATTTTCATGTACAGGATCTTAAGAACCCAGTTTCGCTTCGTTTTGTGTTTTCTTTCCTCCAGGATAAAAGACATGTCTTTCAGAAAATTTAAAGCTTCTTTGAGAAATTGAAATTTATTCTCTGAAAACATGGCCTAAGAGCTCTTTAAATCACTTATTAAAGTATTAAAACTCTTATATAAAAGTCATTTTCAAAAAATAGTTTTAGTTAAAAAACGTGTGTGGAAGACAAATAGATAAGCTGCACAAAAGTAGATGGTTGAAGATTGGGGTATGGGTGGACCCTCTAGGAAGACCTCAGTCTCAAGAGCTTCAAAATGTTAATTACCTTGGTAACTTGGTCATGGACATTGGGCACAGAACAGACTTTCGGAATTTTTCAGCAGGCTTTTTTCTTTTAGTGCGCTCTGGGAATTTCACCCTATACACTTTTCCAAAATATAGAAATAGCCATTATTATTAAAATATCCTAATTTTCTTATTTCCTTTATTGTCCATTATCCTTTATTTGTTTATTTGAAAAATATTTGTATAGTTTCAAATAATTGATCAAACAAGTATTCACTTGAAATTGCAAATTAATTAGATTCAATAAATTTATCTGAATCTCCTTCTAAAGTTCCAGGAAATACTAATTGGATTAAGTGTAATTTACCAGTTCCATTATATAAGAAAATTATGATACCTTCTAGAAAGGGCAGGTTACTGTCAATTAGCTTCTTTTTTTAACAATTTCTGGACTACTAAATTTTGACGTAAGAATAGCTCTTTTAGAATATAAGATTCTTTAGGAGATTTTTGTTTGGTGTATGCATAAGATGTGAACTTTTCTAATATCTCTTTATACTAATAGAGATGTACATTTTTTTATTCTGTGGCTAGGGCAGAAATTAATAATGATTATTTACACACATGATTTAATTCCTTAGATTATTTACAATCTTGGATATTATATATGATTTAAAAAGACTATTCCATACATTTTTCTGGATATACAGTATAGGGAAGAGTTTCCATGTGAATTCTTTGTATCATTTTAAAATGCATATGTTGAAAGGGAAAACAGATTAATTTTTATCATATAAATCTAGGAAGCTGAAATAACTTTTATAAGAAATAATGTGGAAGACTTTATATTTGTCACTTGATTAAGTAAACTGAAAACTATTAATAGAAATATTATCCTGCACCATTGAAGTACAATAAAATTCCAGACTTGATAGTTTGATGAGCAATTTTATGCTATCTTAATTTTACATTTCTAGAAAGACAAGTAATCTTGCCTATGTTGTCAGTCTTAATTTACAAAGTTCATAAAACTTTTGGTGTCACAAACTAATTAAAAAGTCTTAATTTTTTTTTTTCTGTTCTTTTTCTGGGGTTCGGGAAAGAGACATTTTCGTATTTCTGTTCATTCTTCAAATGCTGGTCGCATAATATGTCAGTGATAAAAGATGGTGGAGGACTTTGTAAGTAAAAACAATGTTATCTTCAATATGTTCAATAAATAATTTAATGTGAATTTAATGTTTGTATTTTAAGGTAGCATTTTGGTTTGGTCTGCATTTCTTGACAATTAACTAAAGCTCTGTTTTCTTCTTATCCGATTAAGCAATTTATAAATATCTTTGGAAATTAAAACATTTTAGCGTTTTGTTTGTTTGTTTTATGAGGTTAATTTCTAAGGCCAGGGAATCTAATTGTTACAGTGAGGAGTGGGTTAGAAGCGAAGTGTTTATAATGGAAGGGCAAGTGAAATGGGCTATGTTAGTTATATAACAGCAGGAAGCTTGTGAATGAATTTAGTACAGTGCTTCAAAATTATCATTGACTATGAGAAGTGCATTTTTTTGCTTTGTTTTTACACTTGTTGGTTACAGAACTTAATATAAGTATTATGAAAAAATCCAAAAAACAAACAACAAAAAAAAGAAACTTTCCTAACAATTCATTGGCACTGAACAACTGCACCTGGAAAGGAAAATTCTAAGAATTTTTGAAGGAAGCTGGAGTTTTCCTGCATTGGACTCTACTTTCTTCTTAAATGGATCTTTCATTTAGAAGTGCAAAAGTCTAGAAATAAGTGTTTGAATCAGTAGGCTCTCCAACATATTAGGTGAGATAATTTCGCATTCTTAACTGTTAGCCATATTTAAACGAGATTAGTGTTATGAGTTTTCTATGGCCACTGTAAAAAATTACCACAAACTTAATGGCTTCAAACAACACATTTATTATCTTAACCACCCTGTAGGTCACTGCTCTCAGGCTAAAATCAAAGTGTCAGCTGCATTCCTTCTTGGAAGCTCTAAGGGAGAGTCTCTTTCCTTGTTGCAAGCTTCTAGAGTCCTTGACTAATGGCCCCCTTCCTCCATCTTCTAAGCCATCAGCTACTCGTCAAGTCCTTCTCACATGGCATCACTCTGACCTCTCTTTTGTGCCTCTCTCACATGTTTAAAGACCTTTGTAATTACATTGAGTCTGCCTGCATAGCCTCCTCATCTCAAGGTTCTTAATTTAATTACATCTGCAAAGTTCTTAAATGTAAGGTGACATTCACAGGTCCTAAGGATTAGGATGTGAGATTTTTTTGAAAGGGGCATTATTCTACCACCACAATTAGTAGTAGATTTCGATATATTTTTTCATCAGCTCTGTAACCTGAGAGTATTTAGTGTATCACTGAAACTAGCAAGGCTTATTCCATGTTTACAATGGTCATTTGTGGAGGATTCATCTTCCTTCACTTAAATAATGGCATATGAAGGGAATTTCTGTTGTTACTTCAAACATTTCACGTGGTTATTATAGTGCCTTGGAATCTAAAGGACTATGCGGTATTTATGTCAGACCAAGCATTCGGGGGGTGGAGAGCAGGACATCTGGTGCAGATTCTTCCTAGCTGAAGTGTGTTTTCTCTGGGGATAATCAACTACCATTTAATGGTTTTGCCTCCTTTTTGGGGGACGTGTGATCATCCTGTGATGCCCTAAGTCTCCAACCTTCTCATTTGACCTGCTTATACACATATGACAAAAATATCTATATGTGACCACACTGACACAGTAAAGCTTTTACATTTTTGTTCAGATTGAATCATTACATCTGTTACCAGTTAAGCAGTGGAACAACTGTGATGGAAAGCAAACATGTTTTGATGCATTTAATGTGGAAAGTAGGTACCTGTACTCTGGAATGTTGTTGATCAGTAAATGAGCTAGACTGTCTTCGAAACGACACTCAAGTACAACCGTTTTACTTTCCACACCAAGTTTGGCTGTGGCTGAATGAAGGACACCAGCATGGATCTTTGCTTTTGCACTTGTAAAACACACTGTTTGCAGAGAGCCAAATATAGCAACAGAGGATTTATTATCTTGCCAAAAAATACAAAATCTGTTCCCCTTTAAACACGACACTCTATCCTTTTCTTGTGGATCTTGCTAAAAGGAAAATAAAGCTTTAAACAACCCCATTCCTTCTGCTGGAAGTTTCTTAATTTTTTTCAAATGGGCTATGTGTGGTTTTGTGTTTTTATATTTCCTAAAGAAAATGGCTATATGAGAAATCCAGCCATTATTAAGCATTTTTCCTACAAAACAAAAAACAAGAAACACACCAAAAAAGCACCAAGCAAAAAAAACCCTAAAAACAAAATATTTCTAAATCAAAGATTAGAATCAATAGTAGTTAAGAATATCACACTTTGGTGGCTTCAAGACAGAGTATCACTGGGTGATGTTCTGTGTTTCATTTTGTATTGAACCAAAAAATAATTTAAAAAAGAAATTGTCTTCAACCAACCAGGTGTTTTCTTTGCCTTAGAACTTGGGTGTTTTGCTCTGAATGTTGTCCGATGCGTAGATGGATTAGTCTAGATTATAAAATTGATAACAACAGTTAACTCTTCTGCTTGGTCTATGATGTATACACAGAATTTTTAAAACAGTTTTGTAAACATCACCAAGAAAATAAGCTTTCGAGTGACAGCTTTACCAGACATCTTCATGTGGGATTTTAAAACAAACACAAGGCTGTTTGGAAATACTTGGTATATGTAAATATGCAGAATATGCTGAACAGTGCGAACAGCTGTAGGGTGTACTCCCTCATCCTTGAGCAGAATATTTTGGTGGCAGTGGTGGTTGTTTTTTCCATCTTTGTTTCTCATCTCCCTCACCAACCCCCCACCCGTCTCCACCCACTCACCCGTCCACATACAAAAGCACATAACTTAACACACACACCCCTTCCACACTGTTTCCAAGAGAATCACTTCAGCAGATTCCCCCTGGAAAAGGTGGGTGGCGCCTTGAAGGACTGTTTGAGTTACACGATGTCATAAAGTCTGCGCTTCCCCGAACTTGCTTGCACTTGCTCTGACACCAGCCTTGCACACAGCCCAGACACTCTGCAGGCCAGATTCCATTATGGCTTGTCATTGCAAGGCGAGGGAATGTCTGGTTGAGCGTGGCCTTCCTGCTCTGATGTTCCCAAAGAACAGAGAATAATCACTTTAAATGTGTGCTATCAGGTTCTGTAACATCAAGGCACTCATTCGTTTATTTAAAAAAAAAAATTTTTCCTTTCTGCCTACAGCTTAAAAAAAGGAGGGAGGACCCAAGAGAAATTAAAAATGAGTCTCTTCTTAACACATTTGGACTAGTTTGGAGACGAGAAGGTGGAAAATGTGAAGTGAGAAACCCTGGGACCTAGGATCAGATCCAGTCATAATTTGTTGATATCATCTAGTCAGTTTCCTTATCAGTAGCATAACGATCAAATAAAATAAATGTAAATTGCTTTGAGAAAATTAATAGTACTGTAT
Organism: Mustela erminea; assembly: GCF_009829155.1. Lineage (NCBI taxonomy): Eukaryota > Metazoa > Chordata > Mammalia > Carnivora > Mustelidae > Mustela > Mustela erminea. Next base: position 180,988,501 of record NC_045614.1, read on the forward strand.
AGATACAAAGAGAAGGAACTGACATTTATTAAAACTCCTCGTATATCATGAGCATTGCATGAATTTAAAGAATTCTCGCAAATAGCAACATGTAGACAGCATTATTTGGGAGGCAGTGAGCATTATAAAAACCATACAGATTTCTTTTTTTTTTTAATTTTATTTATTTATTTGACAGAGATCACAAGTAAGCAGAGAGAGAGGAGGAAGCAGGCTCCCTGCTAAGCAGAGAGCCCGATGCAGGGCTCAATCCCAGAACCCTGGGATCATGACCTGAGCTGAAGGCAGAGGCTTTAACCCACTGAGCCACCCAGGCGCCCCTGCAGATTTCATTTTTAATGATGCTCCTTAGAAGCTGGAAGTCCTTGGACAATTTCCTCAGCCTCTTTAAGTCTCAGTGTGTCCACCTGTCAAATGAAGATATTAAAACTACTCCAAACAATTGTTACAGCAATTAAATAACATACATAAATCATTTATCACTAAGTAAATAGTATGCTTTTCTTCTTATTAACCTTATTTTTAGTAATTTAGGGAATTTAGGAAATCAGTTAAGTCCTTGCCCAGGGAACTTGACTACAAGTGGCAGAGCCAGATTCAAACCCAGATTTAACCAAGAAAAGAATCTTAGACCACCACACCACCCTTTAAAGTGAAGGTATTTGCAGTGAGAATATTTTAATAATTTCTTAGCCAACTGGAATAATTCCCATTTTATTCTTCCTCCAAATCCTATGAAAATGGAGCAGTAGAAATCTCTTGGCTCCTGGAACCTCAGAAATTAATGTTTCTTGGCTCCTGGAACCTCAGAACTTACTGTATGTGTATGTGCATGTAACCTATTTTTTTCTCCTCCCATCTACTTTTTCTACAGATCACCTATATATGCTAACAACATTCATACAAGCAAAATGAAGTAATGATTCCAGTCCCTTGGGGCTATGGTCTTGAAGTCATATGGATTTTAAATTCTTTAGCCTCAATGCTTAACAGTGGGTATAGTGTCCATGTTGACTATTTGAGATAAGCCAACTACCTTCCTATTAGGCAGTTCCCATTCATAAAAACATGTCTTTAAAGAGCCATCTTTTTCAAGGAAATATTCTCAGATGCAACCACTGCTTCTTGCTCTCTGCTCTATGTTTGGGCCTGTGAAGCTTCTGAACTTGTCTGTTTCCTGGCCCCATGATAATGCCCTTAGACTTATCAGTAGAATTCAACTGCTTTGATGTTGAACTTTTTATTGTGCTTCCCAAAGAAGTTTGTACCTGTTTTGACTTCTTTGGTTCCTCATAATAGGGTCTTTCCTGCCCCAGCCCTGCTGACTCTAGCTCCTGGAGTGAGCCAGGATCCAGCGGTCCTGAAGGCAGAAAATGATTAACTTTGGCAAGCTGATCACCCAAGGGCTGATCTAGGATCTGAATCCTATAAAAGTTGTGCAGAGGGGAGCTTTTTAAGAAGAAACAAAAATCATACTAAGTTATGAGAGTGAGTATTTAGAGTATGTATGAGAAATCCCAACAAATTTTGTAAAGGTGATGAACATAAACACAAAATTCAGAAAAATCATGCAAATTTGTATTCACTACCTGCTCAAGCCATATGTATAACATAACATACTACTCTTCCAACAATTAGCACATTTATCTTTGTTTTATCTTTAGTACATTTCAAACATGTTTCTTTCCTTTCTCCTATTTGGTGGTAGAACAGGTAGGTTCTGTTCATAGAGTAATACGTTCTCAGCCCCTCTTGACACAACATCGTGAGGGGTTGCAGTATTCCTAGACACCATTTGTTCCCTAGGACATGAATACTTAATTATATATGGAGGTATGAATATATCCTGCTGAATGTAAATTCAAACTATATGTATCTAGTAGATAGCTTGATTTTTACCAACCCGCAAAGGGAAGTGTGGTGGAGGGGATATCTGAGTGAAGGAGAGAGTATTTTTATATGCTTGTCATTAAAATAGCTTACCTTTTAAAATCTGCAAAAACTTCTGTCAAGATGAATGTTAGTTAGGATTCATCTCAGAGCTTTGGAAGATGGTCCATGCAAATAAGGCGTCCAGAAGCTTTATTCTCATTGGCTTAGGACAAATCATGCCTCTTAAATGTGTCACCCATGGTTTTGTTTTGTTTTTTGTTTTGTTTTGTTTTGTTTTTGTTGTTGTTTTTTAAAAAGGTCCTACTTATAAGAGCATTGATATGTGGCTTCACAGTTTTACTTCTCTGGTTTCTGTATGTTACAGTACATTAAACTACAAATCCAAAGATGATAAGAGTTCCATACCAAGTAACCAAGATTTAAAAAGGCTTCCATTTGAGAGAGGGAGACAGAAGAAAAAGCTGAAATATTTTGGAAGGAATTTAATATAGACAAGGAGAAAATAGTTTATGAGATGACTGAACTGAAGAATTTATGTGCAAATAACCTGAAGCTGAGAACAGTAAGGAATGAGTTACCTCCTGCAAAAAACAGTCTTGTTTTTATTTTTTTTTCTTTTTAATTTTTTATTAACATATAATGTATTATTAGCCCCAGGGGTACAGGTCTGTGAGTCGCCAGGTTTACACACTTCACAACACAATCTTGTTTTTCTTAAGGATTAAAAAAAGACTATATGGGGCACTTGGGTGGTTCAGTGGGTTAAACCTCTTCCTTTGGCCCAGGTCATGATCTTGGGGTCCTGGGATCGAGTCCCACACCGGTCTCTCTGCTCAGCGGGGAGCCTGCTTCCCCCTCTCTCTCTGCCTGCTACTCTGCCTGCTTGTGATCTCTCTCCCTCTGTCAAATAAATAAAAAACTTAAAAAAAAAAGGCTATATGATGTTTGCAGCTATTCATGATCATGAACCAGAATTATGTAACATGTTCAAAAAAATGCACTTATTGTATAATGAAACAAAGAATGCTTTCTTAGATTATCTGAAAAGAAATGGATTTCTTACCTAGATCTGTCATTAACAACACATGTGCTTCTAGAAAAATCACTAAATGTCCTTGGTGTGTGTTCTCATCTATAAAATAATGACATGAAAATGACAGAATCTTTAAGGCTTCTTCTAATTCTAAAAGGTCTGTGATTCTACATATATTTTTGTAAAATAAAACACATTAACCTATTTAGACATCAGAATTAAAATTTTCCTGGAACTAAAATACTTTGGAAAGAATAACCTAATTGGATTATTTAACAACTTGTTCAGATGTCAATGTAAGTCTGAGCTATAAAAAAAAAAATCCAATCATGACAATGTTGTACAGAGTGTAACAAAGAAAAATTCTGAAGAATCTCTTTGTAACAAACGCCATTGGTATTTATATAATCTGAAATTAAAAAAAAAAAAGGCAAGGGGGAGACAATTCCCTTAGAAATTAGGCATTCTGGAATTTGTATTTCTAACACAGTTTATCCCTCAAGGAGCCAATATTCAAACCTGTGTATAATTTAGACTTTTTTGCTCATCCCATGTGTCTCACGTGCTGGTTTGAATTAGTCAGTTGTGGAAAATAAAAATGTACAAATCAAAAAAAATTCGCTTACAGCATTCTTATTACTAATTATGTCCAACACAAGAGACAAAGTCACAGGCATATACCATTAAAGACACAAGTTATCTAGCCTTATCCCCTACTCACTTAGCTCTGATTGGTTTAAAAAACAAACTTGTGATGTGTCCAGCTTAGTTTTAACAAACCATGTTGGCTTCTATGATTTCAACTGGAAAACTAATCATTGAGTACATTTCAGTATCAATAAATGTTTGTTGACAAAATCTCCTTGTATCCGAATTTCATGTAATTACCTACAGCCATTCACTCTTCATCAGGAAGAACAATTTCCCAACATAATCTGAAATCATTCACCATCTCCTCATGATGCTATGCCTCATGTCAGGTAAAATGAGTTAAATGGACACAATCTCTGTGCCCTAAGAATATTTTCAACCTCCTTGGTCTGGAAGTACCATTTGTTTGGATCTCAATCACATTGTGTTCTATCAATAATTTAATGATTTGCCAAATTAATCCTATTTTATTTCCTTAATTTCTATACATAAATGTCTGCTTATCCTCAATTTTTTTTGCCCTAGTAAATATCCTAATGCATCGTTGGTCAGTTTTCACCCTCTAATAGCTTTATCATCGGTAGACTGCCCCACATGGAGCCTGAGGCACTTCTCACTGGGCAGTGGCTTTTGTTCTGTGTCTATTCTGAGGTGGAAAGAAAAATAGTTTCTCCTCTGGAGCAAAAGACTCAGTTCTAGAAAGGGCAACCACATTTGTTTTCTTGCATGTCTTTTTGCGTTCGGATCTCTTCCCAAATCTTCTGATGTTCCACTCAGTATCACAGGAGTATTGACCTCCGGCACTGGCTGAAGATTAAAGCACAGAGCGAGGAGGTGGGGATAAGCCAAGATATTTTACTGCCTCCTGCCGTATGTGCAGTTTGGGCAGCATCTCTGGCAGCAGCTACGTCTCCAGCAATGACTATGGCTCCTCTGTGGCTTCAGCTCCTGCCAGGTTCCCTGGCCCCAGGTTCCTTTAATACTGCTTCTCCCTTTTGCCTCTACATGTGGGAGTGACTTCCTGATATTGTTGTTCTGTGGTTTGCTTCTCCATCTCCTTAGCATTTCTATTACCCTGTAACCATGTTCCTAAGATGAATTTGCTATTTTAAGTACTCAGAGTGGTTTTTATTTACTAGTTGGAATGTGACAGGAATACTTTTGCCTATAAGGGATGGTCCCAGGAAACATTTTCAAGAAAAGTTTGTGGCATAGAGTTCTCATGTGAGAGCATGAGTGTAGGAATAACTCCCAGGCAGGCAAAAAGAGGGATTTTAGTAATCCAGTGGCATCACAACCACCTGAAGTATCAGGAGTCTAAGCAATTAAGTCTCCTGAACTTGGCTGCTGTAGCAGTGACAATGGTTGCAAGTATTGTAGAGGTTAGAAAAGTATTTTAGACTATACTGGAGGGCTGCCAAAGGAACGAAAGGAAAGGAAAAGGAAAGAAAAAAAAAGAAAGAAAAAGGGAGGAAGGAAGGAAGGAAAAAAAAAAGAAAAAGACAACTCAAAGTTTTGAGCTGTTATATCAAAACACAAGTAGAGGGGCGCCTGGGTGGCTCAGTGAGTTAAAAACTCTGCCTTCTGCTCAGGTCATGATCTCAGGGTCCTGGGATCGAGCCCCACATTGGGCTCTCTGCTCAGCCTCTTTCTCTGCCTGCCTCTCTGCCTACGTGTGATCTCTCTGTGTCAATTAAAGAAATAAAAATCTTTAAAGAAAACACAAGTAGAAAACCAGAAAACTTCATGACTACTTTAAATGAATGTTTTTATTCAATATAGACACAAAGGGAAGCATGGTTGATGATCAGGACTAAAATCTTATGGTACAGTTTGGATAATTATGAAGCAAAATGGTCAGACAACTTTGACAAAAATGTTCCATTAACCATAGGGGATTTAGTGAGGAAGGAATAATTCCTTTAGATGTCAGAAGAAACATTTAGGTGTTCTCAGATGAAGCTGGAAATTTTGGTCTCCCATGATTAAATAAATTCCATAACTGAATTCCTAAATTCATTTGTTACTTGAAACAACTCCCTCCTTCTTTCTGAGGATACTAGCCTTCTTGCATGATATACCTGTATCACACCTCATTGCCTCTAGATAATATTCCAATAAGACCCAGGGGAGAATCACTAGTTATCTTGGGAGAAGAGAGTCTACACATCACAAGGATTGAAAGAATCTGTCCATGTTTACCATTTGGAAACTGAGAAGCATGCACATGAGCGGATCCTGGGCATGTTAAACCAAGAAGATGGAACAAAAAAGTTTGGTTGGCTTGATCTGTTGGATCCCAGATTGAATATACTAATTTGACTGGTGGGAAATGGCTCTAATAATTTGCTTGGTTGACTGACTAAGGCATGGATGCCACAAGGGGCTAGGTTTAATGACGTCAAGATGCCAGAACTACTCTGCAAGTATTTAAAGGAAGGAATCCAACGGAATTACAAATTTGATAATGTTAGAATAAAATTATTACATGCAACTTAATTTCTCTCCTTCTGACAATGTTGCCTAAAAGTTACAGAAAACACTTTTATCCCTGGGGCATTGAGAAATGTGTTATGAGAGAAATAGCAGAATCCTTGAAAATTTGGTGCTGGCTGTCATCTGTAGATTGGGGATGATGGTGGGAGTTGCCACCCTTGAAGTAGTCTCCATGATTTTAATGGGAATTGTAGGATCCCAGAGCTGCAGAGGCCAGGTGGCGGTACTTAACCTCCAGAGATAAGGACAGCTCAGTTACCATAACTGGCTGTAGGGATGGACTGCCATTCAGAGAGTTTTAACCGCTAGGGATCTGGGGCATGGCTAAGAAATTAGAGTCCCAGCAACAAAATAAATAATCATAAAATACAACTTGATCTATGTTACGGGAAATTTGTGGAGCAGAAATCTCATGTGAGTCACTGCCTCAAGTCATGACCTCTTACCCAATTCTTCCACCCCAGCTAGTCTATAAACCTGATCCCCCAGTTGAAGGAAACACCAGGACCCTCTTGAGAATGGCCTTGGAACACTGTCACGTGAACTGATTTTAAATGTCTCTCTAAGCATCCCCTGATATGGTATATAGCTATTTTATCTGCCACTCTGCATTAGAGAAAGGAAAAAAAATCCCAGATACTGACCCTGAGTTCACCCTAATCCCTGTGGACCTGAAAGGTCACTATGGTTCATTGAAACTTACGGAAATTGGCTGGTGAATGGTTTTGGCCCCAGTCTGTCTCAAAGTGGGCCTATAGAATCCATGGGTCCATCCTTTGGTTTTTGTCCCAGGTCCTGATCACATAGTTGGGTAAAGTAGATGAAGAAAATGACAGAATCCCCTCTAGTGGTCATTATGACAAGAAGGGCCGCATGTTAGTCCCTGGAATTGTCCATCCATACCTAAAGAGTAAACCAGAAGCAAAACTCTGGAGGAACTATGTCTATCAGCTTCCTCTACACAGAATTAGATAGAGGAATAGCAATTTCCAGGATCTCCACATTTAAATCATCCACAAAAAGCAGGAGGGGCCTTGGAGCACTGCTATAGACTGTCATAAACTCAATCAGGTGATGGCTCCAATTATAACTACTCTCCCAGGTGTGTATCCTCAGTACAAGAAAGTCTTTGGAACTCAGTACACAATTATTATTATTATTTTTTTAAAGATTTTATTTATTTGACACAGAGAGAGATCATAAGCGGGCAGAGAGGCAGGCAGAGAGAGAGGAGGAAGCAGGCTCCCTGCTGAGCAGAGAGCCCAATGCGGGGCTTGATCCCAGGACCTGAGATGATGACCTGAGCCGAAGGCAGAGGCTTTAACCCACTGAGTCACCCAGGCGCCCCTCAGTACACAATTATTGATCTGGCTGGCAAAGAGCCTATATCCTTTTTCTCTCCATAATAATCTGCAAGGATTAAGAGAATTTCACCCATCAGCGACATCAGAATACTGAATCTATAAATATATAAGGTATAGAGACTGCTCTATCTTAGGGCTTTTTAATTTTCCTGGCTTCTGTATATGATAAAGTCCTCAAGTCCTTGACCAGGATGTTCCTCAGCACATTCCTCTAGTCCATGACAGTGATGCCGATTGAGTCTGGTAAGGAAGAAGCAGCAAGAATAACTTAAAAACCTAGGAAGTTCTCTGTGCAAAGGGAGCAGGAAATAAATGAAAATCCCATCTTCTGCCTTGTCAGCCACATTTCTAAAAGCATAGGGGAAAATTCTAAGCTGAACGGCAGGTTGCTATAACTTGCACAGTACATCTCTCAGAAGAAAAAATGACTTTGGGGGAGCAAAACTTGTTTTCATAAATACAGATACACAAGTGGATTTACCGTAGTTGTGCACCTTGCTTCTTCCTCCAGCACCAGCATCCGTACAATGACAGAGCCTCACCGTCAAGACATCCCACAGCTCACAGCTTCTGAGAAACCCATTTCACAGCCAGAGAAGAGGGTGATCCGCATCCATCAAAATGCACTTAATTCAGGCACCGACTGTTCTGGTAGGGTAGTGGAACAGCTAACGCTTCCATCTGGGGGTCATCTGGGCAATGTGCTCCAAGGTTGGTTTTGCTGGCTTACAAAGTTTGCTGAACCTGCTTTGAAACTGGAACTAATGCGCTGTGTGACCTTTTCCACTATCCCAAGACCCTAGTGTGGGGACTGAGGGAAGTAGGAGTAATTCTCTCACCGGTACATTTATAAACCTAATAAGAGACAAATCTAGATGGACCTCAGGCTCCTTTTCTCTTCGTTTTTGGTACCTTAGCAGAGAGCTGGTTCAGTCGGGGTAAGAACCCACAGAGAAACAAGAAAGGCTTTAATTTATGTCTGCATTCTGGGCACGCAAGCCCTTCTCAGGGCACTCCGTATGCAGCCCTGAGTCATTTTAATGCTTCCTCTGTAACATCATACTTGGGCCCAGAGATAACTTGATATATTTCTCCTTTCTTAGCCTAGCTAGGATTTTTTCTATCTCTTTTTAGGCTCACCTATGAATGTGCAATGCAGTGTGGCCTTGGGGCTCACTGGCTGTCTTGGCATGATCTCACTTGCTCTTCTAGCCTTTTATCCTGGCAGGTCTCCTTTGGGAGAACAGTAATCAGGGTGCATCCAGGCCATCTCGACCCAAGATGTGGAGTTCAGGGGACTATATATGCTTCTCACACACATATATGCACACACACACATACAAATGCTTCTCTAATAAACTCTCTATATACACTATAGGCACATGCGCTCCTCATAGTGTATATTTGTGCCTCCTTTGCAACAAACAATCCACTTGGCAAGTTTTTGCTTTACTGTCCTGCAGGTTTGAGGGCTGCTTTGCTATGATCTCTAATGAAGGAATAGTTTTACCAGAGGATACAACAGTTGTTTTATTAAAGTGGGAGTGGGCACGAACACCTGGCTATTTTGGGCTCCTCATGGTTCTGAACTAATGGGTATGGAGGACGGTTATAAAACCAAGGGGGAAAATAGATTGCTAGTAATTTGTGGTAAGAAGAAATATGTGTGGAATTCAGGGGATTCTTAGAATAGATCTTATTACTTCCATATTTCAAAATAAGATCAGGGAAGATAACGTAAAACCTATAAAGGCAAGTCCCAGAAACTCAGATCCTTCAGAAATGTAGGTTTGATTAACCTTGTAGGTGATAAACCTGACCATCTGTGAGAGGCTGAGGGCACGAGTAGCATAGTTATACGGGTTAGATAAAATAGCCCTCAAGCACCAAAGACACAGTACCTTTAGCACTTATTATTTGGGGAGTTTGTGGAGTTACAACTACTCCTGCTCTTTTTTTGGTCCCTGAGGTCAGTTCCCAGGAGAGAAAAATGATTCAGACATAAGTTCATCTCACAGGAGCTCAGGATCTGTAAAATAGGAAAACCTATTTAATTTTCTGCTTCCTTATCTGTCAGACTTGAGAGGGTCAAGGTGGTCACTTTGGCTCAGTCCTTGAAGCAGCTGCGTTTTTTTGTAACCATGTTAGTGCTTTTATTGCTACCATCCTGCATGAATTGGCCCTGCACGGAAAGCTTATTTCTTCTCCTGATTTTCAGGATACCAAATAAATGTAGATCTGACTCCATTTTATAATTTTGATTCAGCACATGTCATTTTTCCTTATTACAACTTTTTTGTTTTTGTTTTTGTTTTTTTTTTTAAATTAGGATTTGTCCTCCTCATTTAGGCAAAACCTTTCTTGTCTCTCTGGACCAGATTCCCTGACCAACGCTTGTCCCATAAGCAGGACTTGAGCATAAAAGAAATTCTCATTTTATTCCCTCGAATAATTTCACACCACATTTAAAGCAAATAGACATCTTGAATCCAGGTAAGATAGAGTTCTTCAGTATATAAGTACGCAGTTTAAAGTAGACATTTTTATTTTTGCATATGTCTTATCTTACTATCTCATTTTTTTTTTCATTGTTATTTTTTAAGGACAGAGACATTAATTGCATTTTAAGATGTCTGTGCATTAAACACTTTGCCTTCATGACTTACTGGCTATGCATGCTTAATACATCTCTCCTAGTTAATAAGGAATTTATGGCCCACATTTTGGAGACACTAAGATGTTATGCACATGCAAACTATTATTTTTTTCTGCAGGAAGCATCTTCAAATTATCCCCAGTTAATGAAGACACCCTGTCTAGAGCTAACCACCTACATTGCTAGCTTTGGATTTCTGAATTTAAAATATGACTTCTTGCTAGTTTTCTTCCTTACAGTCACAGATATTTTATACGTGGAAACTCTTTATAGGCCTTTTTTTTTTTTTTAAAGATTTTATTCATTTATTTGAGAGAGAGAGAGAACAAGCAGAAGGAGCGGCAGAGGAAGAGGGCCAAGCAAACTCCCCACCTCGTGGGGAGCCTGATGTGGGCTGGGCTTGATCGCAAGACCTTGAGATCATGACCCAGGTCAAAGTCAGATGTTTAACTGACTGAGCCACCAAGGTGCCCCACAGATCTCTGAAAATGATTTTTGTACTGTTATCTCAAAGGATTTTTTTTTTACATGTCTTCGTTTAACTTAGCTTTGCATGCACAGAGTTTGAATTGTATTTATGTGGGAAATTTTATAAAAGAAACATTTCACCTTTTTAAATTGAACATTTCTTGACTGCAAATGACCTTTCCAGTGTCATTATTAACATAGCTAATTTTATTTTAAAACAACAAGCTCTGACCAGCTGCATTATCACAAAGCAAGGTTACATTACTTGAAATGCTTTAAAAAAATTAATCTAGAATGACTTGTTGGAAATACAGATAAGCTTTACAATTTCTAGAAAGTATAAGGGATTCATGTAATTCTGGATTTTTTCCTCTTAGGTCTAATGTACTTTAAACTTTTAAAGAAATCTACTTTTTGGAGTTTAAAATGGTTTATACATTTGATGAGAGCATACAAGGCTCCCATGGTTGGAGAGTTATGAAACATTATAAAGATTTTGCCAATGATCCAGCATTCTAATATGCCCCAGTCATAGTTCTTGATATCACTAGTATTAGAGTTATAGAAATTATCCTACTGGTACTAGAATATCTCCTCTAAGTTTGATCAGGAATGACTGATACTATTGTTTCAAATTCTAGAACCATTTCAGTATCTCAACATGCTAATAATTAAAGGATACTGTTCTTCAGCTTCTGACACAATCTCAACTCTACAATGACAGTCGAGTGACACCAGAAGGGGTATTTCAACTTTTGAAACTAAATTTATGAATTTTTACAGATAAAGGAGTTTATCTTAAATATTAAAACATGCTTGTAATTAAAAATGCCAAACCCATTTAATGTATGTTAGTTCCCTAAAATTACTTGAACCTTCTGTAAAGAGTTTCAGAATAAGTTTTATTTGAAGTAAAGAGTATACAGATTCCTTGAACATCAAACTTTATACAAACGTATAAATTAACAAAATGTTAAAAAGTAAAAACTCTTTTCAATCTGAGTCATCTCATTGTTTCGTCTTCTCAGCACATATTATGTAGATAATTCATTATATTTTACTTAATGTAATGTTTGTTTGGAGTCTCCAGTTATTTGGGAATGTCTCTGATTATTCTTATTGAAGGGTAAGCATGGTACATCACTGTTTTAAACAGGATAGGAACGGTAGGCTGAAAGTATAATTATAGGACCTCAAAGGCTTAATGTAAGAAAAATTTACTCTACACTCAGTGTAGAAATTGACAGGGACCTCTATCCACTCTAGAACCCAGAATAAGGAAGGTTTTGCATACTGAAGTTCCAACACTTGGAAACTTGAGTCTTTTCTGTTTCTGTTTTTTATTTTTATTTTATTTTATTTTTTTTGTAGTGGATTCATTTTGGAAGTTAAACATGTTCTTCCTTCTGTTCATATTTAGTTGACTCAAACTATTCCCATGGTCCTATCCAGCTAAATGAACATGGGAAAAGCTGGGCAGGAAATACTTGGTGAACATTTTCTCCACTGTGGCCACCAACGGTAACAAATATGTATTGAGTACCTATAAATATGTAAATCACTGAGCAAAATCCTGAGCACAGAACAATATATCAATCCCCAAATATCCTCTGGAAACCTATAAGCCAACCATGGAATTATTTCTTCAATAATATAGTCATCCAACTGAAATGATACAACTTCTCCAAAGGATTCCAAAAATCAAGTATTCATTTACATTTGGAAGAAAAAGAATAACCAGTAAAAATAATGAAATATTGTAGAGTATTTTTCCTATGGATAGGAACATAGTTATATATTACTATTATATGCATTTATATGTACAATTATTATAATATGCAATTTTAAATTAATTACAGTTTAAAAATAATGACAGAGAACTTAAATGCCTTACTCAAGAGATACAGCCAATAAATAAGGATACAAGGTATAATTCATCTGAGTCTAGACCACAAATTACCCTGCCTTAAGGGCACAACTTAGTAGTTCTCTACCTGCAAAAGAATATTCCAACTGCCGAAATCCAAGGCAAGTCAAATGGTCAGGCACAATGATAGATTTCTCTTGATGTCTGTGTTACTTTTGTTTTTCTGTTGAACCACTGAGATGAATCTTCCTTTGAGCAGCTCATTTTTGTGATACTTTATTAAATTTTTACATTGATGGTGTATAATTTTTCAGGGTTCACAGGGAAACAGAAGCAATGGGTGTGTGTGTGTGTGTGTGTGTGTGTGTGTGTGTGTATGAATTTTATTTACTTATTTATCCACTTATTTGCTTGTTCATTCATTCATTTGTTCATTCATTGGGCAAATTCCAAATTGGCAGGGTAGGTTTGTAGGTAGGAACCCTACCTGAGGGAGAGGTTGATGTTACAGTTACAATTCTAACTGTATGCTACAGTTAGAATTGGAAGACAGACTGTGGTCAGAGTTCCCTCTTCCTTTGGGGATTGTCAGTTTTTGTTTCCTGTTTTTTTTTTTTTTTTTTCTCTTCAGATGTATTTGAGTCAGAATAGGAAAGTCATGCTGAATTACAGTTACCAAACTTCAGGTGCTTAATGCAAGAGACATTTGTTTCAACTGGTTGCTAAGATCCGCTAACATTAGGGAGGATAATTTGTTTTACTCAGTCTACTGATTTGAATGTTAATCTCATCTGAAAAATACCTTCACAGCAAAATATAGACTTGTGTTTGACCAAATATCTGGGTTCTGCAGCCTAACAAAGTTGACATATAAAATTCACCATCATAGTTCAGAAAGCTACTGGTAAAATCCTTAGAAAATTATTTAAAGAAATATTTTTTCTCACATATTAATATAATCCTTATTTTTATCATCAGGTTTATAGAATGAATGCATGACACCCAAATGTCTTTCTAGACTTATTTTACATTTAAATATGCTTAAAAAGCACACAATTGGGATATGTGGGTGACACAGTCAGTTGAGCAACTGACTCCTGGTTTTGGCTCAGGTCATGATCTCAGGGTCCTGAGATTGAGCTCCGTGTTGAATTCGGCTCAGCACAGTCTTCTTGACATTCTCTCTCCCTCTCCCCCTTCTGCTTGTGCTCTCTCTTTAGCTCTCTCCCTCTAAAAGAAATAAATACATCTTTTTAAAAATATAAAATACACAAAAGCACACAATTAAACCCAAGTCTATAGGATTTTTACTGAAAATGAGTAGGTGACATTGTTGATTTCATCCTTCCTCTTCCCAAAGAGAAGATCTTCTCCAAGTAAATATAGCTCAATGACTTAATAAGTATTCACACTGCACCTGTTGAAAGCCAGTAAGAAGCCCTATTGTCTCCTGTATCTACTGTGTCATTCATTTTCTATTGTATACATCCTTACAGTCTTAATTATATTTTCACATACTTTGGCCTTGATTCCCCAATATTATTTCCCTAGAGAATAATATGCTTCTTTACATAAGGGATTGTGTCTCTTATTGGTAAGCTCCATAGTACTGTACACAAAGCAAGTGATTTAAAATATTGCTTTGATATGTTGTAAGTGAAATCTCTCCTATTTCAGAGATTTTTATTTAGAGAGGAATGAAATCATTACAAAAACTTGACTTTTTCAAGAAGAATGGCTTAAGTACATCTTTGGAAAAATTCAGTGTGAGAAGTATTGAATCAAGCCTCAGGAGGTCTGGCATCTCCTTCTGGCTCAGTGACCAACTAAAGGACTGACTCCAGGCAGGTCAACCTTTCTTGTACCTAAGACCCCCACCTGGCAAAAGAAAGACTTGGACCAGAAAGCATTAAGGCCCTAAAGATTCTAAGGTTCTATAATTCTTTGAAATACTCTAGGATTTTATTGACATCTTTATTTCTCCTAAAATTATCTTGGTTACATTATTCATACTAAGATAATCCCCTTAAAGTATGATGAACATTGAAATAACACCTTGAAATTGTTTTTTGCAATTCTCAGAAGAAAAATTTTGTAGAAAGAATTATATAATTAATAAAGGAAATCCAGATGGCCCATGATAAACAGAAACATTCTGGTGTTGTATCATCCTGTTGTAGTTGAAAGATATTTTGAAAAAGAAAAATAAAAGCAATGAATAATTTTGAAAGGATTAACTTTCTTCAGCATGATGGCTGACATTTCTGATTATTTTCTATGTCGTTATGATTGACAGTTTGAATAAATCTAAAAGAAATATTAGTAATCCAGCCCCAAATAGTGTAAAAAATCTCCATGTCCAGAATGAGTGTCAAACTCCCAACATAATCCACAATTACAAGACTCCTGCAAATCACAGTCCCGTTATTTTTTTAAATGGGAAATATACAAGCATAGTAATTGCTTCTTGGTAAGATACTTTTTTTTTTTTTTTTTTAGGGGTCAAATTTAAAACATCTGCAGACAGATGGAAGGGAAACTAGAGTCAGGGCTGTTACCAAAATCTCCTGCAGCTGTCAGGGTGTATTTGAGGCCATCATAAGGGTTCATTAGCAACAGGCGGTACTACATCCTGGGAGAAAGAAACAGGACCTGGCGGGAGAGGGATGTCCTTCTCCTGGCTAATTGTTTTGGCTAATGTGAGTGAGGGATGATTAGATTCATCCTTGCAGAATACTGTTCCCCTGGGCCTGGACTGAAGCTTCTACTTGAAATTTTTAGTATACTTTCTGGTCATCAGACCACATGGTAACTTCCAGTCATTCTAGGGAGAACCAACTCAAGCCTCAGGCACTGATTCCTCACACCTCCCACACCCACATTCTTCCTGTTATGATCATCACCCAATTTCTCTTGCTTATTTTAACCTTTGAAGAGAAGGAGAAAAAGAACAAGGAGTTCAGCACACCATAGGACTTGACCGTATTGTGAAATACAAAAAAAAACTAGCCTGTACAGTAGAAGCAGGGGCCTTCTGGAGATATTGGACCCATTTCATACTGGATACACCATCTGGGCCCTTCTTAGTTTCCATATTCTTCAGGTGATAACCATTCTAACCATTGTTTTTTTTTTAAATTTTCTATTTCTTTGTCTCATGAAAACAAATTCAAGATGCTCTTGCTTGGTGTCATAACTTGACAAAATCAAAAACACTAGGTTGCCATCAAAAAGGAAGGGAAAGGGGAAAAGACATGCAAAAGAAATATTTGCTCACAGCAAAAAGAATATTCACCTAACAGCTATAATGCATATTTTGTTTTAATTGATGCTTGGGGGTTCTTTTCCTCTTCTCTTATGTACTCTGTAGTTTTTACTAAATAGAAAGATGATTTCATATTGAAATTCTCCACAGTAGCCAAACAGTTCTACTATTGTTTCTCAGGCATGTCACATGACTTTCATAATGTGTGCTCACTACATCCCTTCTGTCAAGAGTACTCTGATATACTTATTTCCCTTGTCTCAATATTACTCATCTTTTAAGATCCTTCCCAGCCATTTTATACTTTGTATGTCACACGTATTACCTGCGACATTTATTAGCCACATAGTAAATCCTGTTTGGGACCATTATCTTTCTGTGCTTGTACAATTTCCCCAAACAGACTCTAAACCCTTAGTGGCCAAGGTCTGTGATACATTTCTTTGTGTTTGCCATATCCTTAAAATATCTTACACAGAGTAGGAATTCATGGGATGATGATAATGGTAATAACCTGAGGTCCCATTGGAATAGAAAGTGGTTTAAACAAATACTTGTGGAGATAATTGCATCATGTAATATTTTTAAGATGTCATAACAAAAATATGTTCAAAGACAAATATTTCTGTGGGCTGAAGTTTCACCATTTATCATGACTCAGTAGTATTCAAATTTGCCTTTCATTTAAGGACAAGCCCCCTTCCAATAAGAGGGTGGAGTGCAATGCAGTTCTCATAGTGAGAGGGACAAAGTAGTTTAACCCTTACAACCTTGAGAATTAAAGAAGGAATGTTACTGGAAATGCGGGCAGAAAGAAAATAGAAGTCCAAACATGAAATGAAGAGCCTGCAAGTAGAAAATATGTGGTTGGCCTCAAATCAGTTCTTGGGCCATTGGGTCCAGATCCATTTCTGTACTAAGGAAGCTATAGCAGAAGGAGATAAGTAGGCTCTTTTCCATGGGGTCAGTTGTGTTGGGAGTAAGTTGTCAATGTTGTTGGCTATCCAAGAACATCATGGATATACTTCAAGCATCAGTCGACCTCATGACTACTAAAACAAAAAGAAGACTATTGATGGAAATGCCGATTGGTTTGCCCTTCCTTTATTCCTGGAAGCAAGATAGACAAGAAACCGCAGGTAACAATACTTTACATTCTTTCCATGCCTAGTTATCTTGGCACTTTTTTGATAGCTTTGCATATATTGACCCTCTTAATTCTAACAGTAACCTTAAGAAGTATGTGCTGTCACTATCTTGACTGTTCCAAAGGAAAAACGGAGGCATAGGTGGTTAAGCAACATGTTCAAGCTTACATATAGCTAGTGAGTGGAAGAAATGGAATTCAAACACATATAGTCTGCTTGCAAGGGGAAGGTCCACACTAAACCATGTCATTAGGTATTTCAGGTTGTTGTGTGGCAAGTTTTGGGCAAGGATGGGTCACATTCTAAGTTCATAGTTGGTAAAATGGAGTTCTTGCTTAGCAATATGTGAAGTCCTTGGCCATCAGCATGCTGAATACCGGCAATCATGCTTATTCAGGAACAATCCAGAGGGTCACAGTGTCCTCCATATCCTTAGCTTTAGCTATGCTTCGATGTTGTCACGAGGTCTTGTTCTGTCATGGTTCCCTCTTCAAAGCTGGAGTTGCTACATGTTGTCAGTAAAGATGACCTGGAGTTTGTCTTCAGTTCATGTCACCTGGTTGGCTCTTATAGAGTAGATAGAACACTGAGTACAGGTCAAGTCATATCCCCAGTTGAACAAATTCCATATCTACAATGTTAATAAACACCACACTAATGTTTATTTGATGATAAAAATACTCATGATATTCATGCAACATACTTCAGTATTTTGTTGAATGTTTAACACAGAACATGAATTATTACATAATTCAAACCAATTTATCTGGACTAAAATTTATTTCCTTAAATACTCTTCAGCACTTCAAAACACTAAAAGCCTTAGTATTAACCACTGTAGCTCCTGTCTAAGCCAGTGCTTGACATTTATTTCCTCATTTAGCGCCTAGATCAAAGGGGTCTCTATTCCTTCATGCACTGCCTTACGTTTATTTTTCCTACCATCCTTTTGTGAAGAGGTCAGTTTAACTTTCATCTCAAATATAATTACTTTCTTTCAAATATTAAAGATTTCTGTCTACTCCTACTAGGATGCCTCTCTGCAACTTTTCCCCTTTCTTTTGCTTCTCCTCCTCCTCCTTCTCTTCCTCTTTCCCGTTCCCCCTCCTGCTCCCCCTCCCCCTCCTCTTCCCCCTCCCCCTCCCCCTCCTCCTCCTCCTCCTCCTCCTCCTCCTCCTTCTTCTTCTTCTTCCCATCACTGCTGTTCATCTGCCTTTCCAGTTGCCCCTATTTCTTTTATGATGATTTTCTTTAGGTTTTCCTATTTCATCCATCCACTGTGAAACTAAATTTCAGGTTTATAGAGCTTGCACTTCAAGCTGTTACACAGGCCACATGTATTTATTTCACTTCCTGAGAATTCAGTCAAATGAAAATACAGAAGTAGAGATAACAAAGAGGGTATGGTAGAGAAATGGTGGCTCCCAAAGATGTCTCTGTCTTCATTGCCAGAAGTTGTGCATAGATTACATGGCTAAGGAGCATCTACAGATGTGATTAAGTTAAGGATCTTAAGATAGGTAGAGTACCCTGAATTATCCAATTGAACCCAATGTAATCACAAGGGTCTCTATAAGAGAAAGGTAGGGAGGGAAGAGTCAGAGAATGTGATGAGGGAAGCATAATTCTGGATGAATCAAAGGCGGGCCATGGAACCATGGCTGACAGGCAGGAAGGCTGGCAGACTCTAGAAGCTGGTAAAAACAAGGCAGTGATGCTCTTTTAGAACATCCAGAACTAAGCAGCTGGGCTGACTCCTTGATTTCAGGACCTCTGATCTCCAGAACTGTAAGATAATGACTACTGTTTTAAGCTATCAAGGTTGTGGCGATTTGTTACAGTAGGAGTGAGAAATTAATAATGAGAGGATGAAATAATCAGGGGAAAATAGAATGGGTTTTCTGAAAAGAAAAACAAAACAAAACAAAACAAATCAGTGTTTCTGAGATTGAATGAATCTTCCTAAGTACAAAACAACATTCAGTGATGGGGTGGGGAGGGGAACGCAGCTAGATACATCACAAAACTTAGAACAAGAGAAGATTTTTAAACTCTGTTGCAGAAGGATTCAAAACGAAACTGAAAGCTAAACTAAATGGCTACCTACAAAGGATCAATTTTAAGAGGGGCATCATAGCTCTCATAAGCATCATTGGACACTAGGTGATAGAATATGCCTTCAAATGTTTAGGATAAATGATTTCAAAAATTGATATCTATCCTCAGGCAAAATATTAAGGTGAGAAGCAAAGGCATTCTGGCAAAGTAAAAATTCAGTTTTCTTCCTTAAATTTGTAACATGAACTCTGGCAATATGAAGCATGGATCTGAAAAAAAGAAAAACAGGAAATCCAAGAACACATGTGCAAGATTCAGAGAACTAAAGAATATAAATTTCTGAATAAATGCCAAGTGGCAATGTAGAAACTAAGCATTTCAACTTAAAAAAAGGAATCAGTGAGTTTTGAGAACTTGTTCAAGAAGAAAATGAACACCTTTGGGCCAATGATACAAGGAGGAAACTGGATGGTTTGGAGATATGGTAAATGCCTACTAACTCATAACATCTTATTAAAAAGTACATTGTGCCTTCACAATTCTATCAGTCTTCACTATTTCTTTGCTATTTGACATTTTCTCTCTGATGCATTTGAAGAACTCATAAAAAATTCTGGTTTGGTCACAACAGGAAGCATCAATAAATTGAAAAAAATTATTTTTTATATATTAAAAAAAAAAAAAAAAGGTGGACATGGGTTTGAATCCGGGCTCTAATTTTTAGTGACTATTGAATCTGATACTGTCCTTACTGGGTTTAGTTTTTATCCTCTCTAAGCTGGACAAAGACTTCCAATTTATATATAGGTGAAAGAATTTAAATGAGGTAACCTATAAAAGCCTCCATCATCATGTAAGCATTTATTATGCTTTTTGCCTTCTTATTTACCCTTGGAAGCATAAATTTGAGCTCTTTTACTATCCACTCTCCTTAATAAGATCTCGAGGTCTCACAGTTTACAAGTTTCTACTCCCTCCATTTAGGGTTAAAATTCTCTTGGAAGTCTCTTCAGAAGTTGCTCTTTTGGGACACCTGGCTAGCTCAGTCAGTGGAATGGGCAACTTTTGACCATGACAGTTGTGAGTTCAAACCCTGTGTTAGGTGTGGAGATTACTTAAAAATAAAATCTTAGGAAAAGAGTGTTTTGTTTGTTTGATTGTTTAAGGAGCCCTCCTATAGCCGAAGTCTAAATTTCAAAAGGAAGCATGGATGAGAGGATTTTTTGCTTTCAAGTAACAGTATTTCTTTCCCTTATGGCAGTTAAGTAAATACTTGTTTAGGGAATGGGGAAGAGAATTTTAAATTCTTTCACAGGCTTGTTCTTTCTTACACCTATTCCTACTACTTATTGCCCGGGGAGTTTAAAAGAACATGCCTGATAGCATAGTTGCAAAATCTGTAGCAGTCCAAATGATCCAACCATTTTTATGAACTTTTGGTTTTCAGTTCAGACTTCTGGAAATTTCAACATTATTTGCAGTTCTTGGAAATATTTTTTCAGAACAAAACAAAGGAACTGAATTCCTACCAACCAATGATTCTTCAGCCTGCTCTTGTTTAGCTGTTGGGAGGCTTTGTAGTCTTGCATTATCTGACCCCTGAGCAATACACTTTTTTTTTTTTTTTTTTGTACTTACTCCATCTTAAGTGCCCAATATAGATTTTTGCAAAATGTTTCCTCCATAGGAGGTGTATCTAATGTGATGCCTCGAGTCCTCACAATATCAAAGAGATTTTTGTGATCATAGTTCTATCAGATTTTATTAGTGTATGTATTTCAAATAGACATTTATTTCCAAACAAACCCTGGGATATATATATATTTTTTATACTCTCAGCACTTTGATCTGGTGCTCTGTCTGTGAGAGCTTATGAATAGGCAATGAGGTCAGCATCAACTCTACTGCCATTTTCTGGTGGTCCTGCCCCAAAGTTGCTTCTTCTTTACATTGCTAGATGACCAGGAATATGCAACAAGGGAGAAGAAGTGTCCTCTCTTGCTTCCTTTGCTAGTTCCCAGCCCGAGAGCCCCCTTGAATGCAATAATAATCAAATTATTTTTTAATTTTGAAGAGCCTGAAGAAGGCTTTGCTGCAGGGATTTTTTTTTTTTCTTTCATCCTAAAGCATGCATGCACATATATACAGATTCTTCTCTCCTGAGGCAGATAGCACGCTGGAAGAGAGAGTGGATGGACTTCGTTTCCAGTTCGGAGAATGAATAAAGGAAATCAGGGGTGAGGGACCAGAGACCCACAGCTGAAACAACTGCGGGAAGCAGTGCTGGGGTAGGACAACATGAACTGCAACTGACAGATTTCTGGAGGCTTTGTGTGGTGGGAAAGTCCAAGGAGAGTTCAAAACTCTAGGAGTATTTGGTGGGAGATGGGCCCTCAAGAGATTGTGAGATTTACCTCCAGGAGCTTGACCAGATTCCCACAGTAACTATTTAGAAAAATCCCCTCGGGCTTCCTACAGCGGGAGAGGGGGAAAAGGAGGCTTTCGAAATAAACCAGAACACTCTGTTTTTCTTAACAAGTCCTCAGGGCGAATGCATTAACCAGGTTCTAAACGTTGGGGTATTGTCAAAGCCTAACTGACCTGGGGAAGGGGAATACCCAGTTCCAGCCCCTCTAGTCTTTCATGTGGGAGAAGGGCAGTACTTAACTCCAGCCCAGCCTAGTTGCCCTGTTCCACCTAGCTGGGGAGGAAAGCCCGAGAAACTCTTATGAAGTTCACAGCCCAGAGGCATTCCCTCACTACAAGATTAAGATCCACTCCTAGGAATGTAGAGTTCCCCTTCCCTCCCCTACACTTCACCACCACATTACTGAAGGCTTGCTTGCAGCACTTCCTTTTCCTTGTACCTCTTGTCCAGCTCTCAAGAAAAATCACAACCCTACCAAAGGCAGAAAACCCAATGTGAAGAGGGAGAGTAAGCATGAAGACCAGACATAGCAGAACGTTGAAATGGTCAGACCAGAAATGTAAAACAACTGTGATTAATATGCTAAGAGCTCTAATCGGTAAGGTAGACAGCAGCAAGACTAGATGGGCAGTGTAAGCAAAGAAATGGAAATCCTAAAAAAGAACCAAAAAGAAATGCTAGAGAACAAAAACACTGGAATAGGAATAAAAAAAAGCCTTTAACGAACTTAGCAGCAGGCTGGAAACAGCTGAGGAAAGAATCTCTGACCTAAAGGATTTATCAATAGTATTCTCAAAAATAGATAAGAGAGTAAAAACTGAGAAAAACACACAAAATATTGAAGGACCATGGGAAAATAAATAACTGAAAAAGATGTACATGTCCTGGGAGTATCAGAAAGAGGAAAAAGAGTAAAGAACAGAAGAAATATTTGAAACAATAATGACTGAGAATTCCCCAAATTAATGTGAGATGTCCAACACCAAACTACAGATTTAGGAAGCTCAGAAAGCACAAAGCAAGATAAATACCAAAAAAAAAAAATATATATATATATATATAGAGAGAGAGAGAGAGAGAGAGAGAGAGAAAAGAAAAGAAAAAGAAAAAAAAAAAGAAAAGACAATTATACCTTGGCATATCATTTCCTAATGGGACTTTTTCTTTATCTTTGATTTTCTAAAATGGGTGGGGGAGTGGGGAACAAAGTAGGGAAAGGAGATTTGCAGATTGAGGGGTGGGAAATACCTTTAACTGTAGAGAAACAGGAATTACATCACATTTCTTCCCAGAAACCAGGCAAACAAGAAGAGAAGTGTTGAGAGGGGGTGGAAAACAAACCAAAGTAGAATTCTGAGCCCTATGAAAATATCCTTCAAAAGTGACTAAGAAATATTGACTTTCTCAACTGACCAAAAATTGAGGAAATTTGTTGCTAATAGACTTTCTTCACAAAAAATGTAAAACCAAAATTGAGAAAAGGAAAATCTTCATGTCAGAAACTCAGACCTATGTAGAGAAGAACATTGAGGAGGGAATAAATGAAGCTAAAAGCTTTCATTTTTCTTATTCTTTTTTGTTCTACAGATAGCAGGGTTTTTTTTTTCCTCAAATTAATAGCAACAATTTTCAGTTACATATGTTTATATGTGTGTCATACACATATTATGCATGTTTATATGTAAGTGAAATGAATGACATTAATGATACAAGGAATGAGAAGAAGGAATTAGGGTTATTTTATGTTAAGGTACGCTCCTCATAAAGTGATAGCGTTACTTTAAAAAAGACTTGAATTACTTGTAAATGTACATTGTAAACGTTAGGGCAGCCACTAAAAAAATGTTTAAAAATATGGATATGCTAAGAAAATGGAATAATATAAAATGTTCAATTAAAACTACAAAAGGCAGGGATGCCTGGGTGGCTCAGTTGGTTAAGCGGCTGCCTTCGGCTCAGGTCATGATCCCAGCATCCTGGGATCGAGTCCCAGATAGGGCTCCTTGCTCGGCAGGGAGCCTGCTTCTCCCTCTGCCTCTAGCCTGCCACTCTGTCTGCCTGTGTTTGCGCTCTCTCTCTCTCTCTAACAAATAAATAAAATCTTTAAAAAAAAAAACTACAAAAGGCAGAAAGAGTAAAAGACAAAGTAAGAACAAAGAACAATGACAACAAATAGAAAGTAGGTCCAACTAATCTCCTACCTCACTTGCTAGGAAATTGGATTTTTCAAAACAAAAGACTGAAGGTGTCAGGATGGCACAGTGACCACTCATAGGTCACTCAAATGTGCCAGACTCAAAGTGGTCAAAATAGAAGAAGGACATGTCCTTCGTATACCTTCTTCATGGTGGCTCTTAATTTTGTCTTATTGGCTTGGCCTCCTCTGACCTCCCTCTATTTATTGCATATGCCTTAGCACCTCTCTCTCTCTCTCTCTCTCTTTTTTTTCCCTGTCAATCTTGTCTACATCATAGTTGGGCTTCCTACATTCTTCTGAAATCAAAGTTTGAGATTCTGAACTTTGGCGGTGACTCGCCTTCCAGAGCACAGCTTCCACCGCCCCCCACCCCGCCCCAGTTAATTAAGCTTACCCTCACTTTTAGCTGGCTAAGGCATACATTTCTTGTCCATGCATCTTCCTGGCTTCGACACAACTTATCGGGCTAGAGCAAGGATGCTCATAGACCAGGTGTCTTCCCGTTGGTGTCCCTGCTATAGAACTATGGAAGGACCAAGAATGTCAGCCATGTTTCTCTCTTACCAGACTCTTCCATCTTCTTTACTGGAGTGGGCTACTTATGTTAGCAAAATTTATAGACATAGTGGTTCCACTCGATCTCAACTGAGGAGTGAGTCACAGTCCTTGAGTTTGGTACTCTTTCAATTATCTAATAGACTTTCCTTATCCTCAGGTCAAACCCAGGGAGGAAATACTGAGACACAAGTCAATTTCCCTCTCTCTCTCTCCCTCCAGTCTCTGACAACCTTCAGGATCAGAGCAAAGTGTTATTTCACTTACCATGGTCCTTACTGTACTAACTTCAAGGAAAACATGGTTGCTTTCTATAATTATTGCAAAATACCTAGTTTAGCCTTATATATTTTAATGAGAACTCAAGAAATCAAACCAATCCTATTTTTCTCTGCAGTGACAAAATTTATGATCACAGTCTTATGAAATATTACCAATAGAGTAACTATTATCATCCTCTTTCTCTTAACATTTCTTTGGAAGCACACTCCTGTTCTCCTCCCCCAGTGATGCCTACAGCCTTAGATCTCAGGTCAATCAGGATGATGGTTATATATGCAGAAAAGCTCAATAAAGAATCATATATCAATACTTTTCAAATCATTACCTGCATTGCCATTCTCGTCTATCTTCTCTTCTGAATTCAGAGGCTAATTTCAACTACCCTTTTATTTGTTTATTTATTTAAAAGATTTATTTATTTATTTGACAGGCAGAGATCACAAGTAGGCAGAGAGAGAGAGAGGAGGAAGCAGGGTCCCTGCCAAGCAGAGAGTTGGAAGCAGGCCAGATCCCAGGACCCAGGGATCATGACCTGAGCCAAAGGCAGAGGCTTTAACCCACTGAGTCAATTATGTCCCCTCAACTACCCTTTTTAAAAACTTCTACTGGGAAATCCAATAATTGATGGAAAATCTTTATGTAAACTTTAATTATTTATGTCCTCCTCTACCCCTCAAACTCCCTTGTAAATCTCCTTTAATGATATCATTTCTTACTTGATGCCCCATTTCAGAAACCACAGTTACTCTTGACTTTATCATTTTCTCCATCTTACCCTCCCCTCTAGTTAAGACATATTTCAGGTGCATTGGCTCCTGTGTAGTCTTTGCAAACTTTTTAGGAAAGTGATCTCTCTAAATATAAGCTTCCTTTTTTATTTTTTTTTTTGTAGAAACAAGATATGGTTATATGGTTCACAGATTTGGGGAGAATAGAGATAATGAATAGATGTAAATTTCTCGGTAAACAGTTGTAATTACTCTTGTTTCTCCCCTCTTAAGCCTCCATAAGCTTCTCCTTTCCTATTGGGTCCTTCTGTATTATGTTCCAGCTTTTAATAAAATATTCAAGTTTCTTCATCTCCTGCCACCATCTTTAACATCTGGAGCACTCCGTGCCAGAGCCACTCTGAATTTTTTTTTTTACTCAGGTCATGCCTTGCAATTTCATAAGTAGGTGTGCTCTCCATTGTTTGTCTCAATGTTTCAAATGTATTTCTGCTGTGTTCACTTTGCAGCTCTGCCATTTACTCACCCAGTGACCTTGAGAAGATGTCCTTATCTCTCTGGGCCTCTGTTTCCTAAATTCAGGGTTAGAGATAAAAATGAAACTGAATTCTTGGGATCGTTCCGATGATTAAACAAAATAATACACATTGATATTATAAATTGTCTGGCCTATTGTAAGGACCTAGTGAATGTTAGCCACTGATTAAAGATTGTACTATTATTATTATTATTTTAAAGATTGTATTTGTTTATTTGACAGAGATCACAAGTAGGCAGAGAGAGAGGAGGAAGCAGGCTCCCCACTGAGCAGAGAGCTTAATGTGGGACTCGATCCCAGGACCCTGAGATCATGACCTGAACCAAAGGCAGAGGCTTAACCCACTGAGCCACCCAGGTGTCTCTAAAGATTGTACTATTAATCACCATTATTACTGTCATCATCATCATCATCAACAGCAGCAGCAGCAACTTCCCAGAGAGCTCTGACCTAATTTTCAAGAGCTGGTTAAAATGTACTCTCCTCTGTAGAGACTGCTCCAAGAAAATCTATTCATTCCATTCATTGTCCCATTGTCATGTGCGATCTTGTGTTCATCTCCTCCAAGCTTCTCAGCATCTTGAAAGCAAAGACTGTGATAATCATCTTTATATTTTCAGTACCTGGTCAATGACTGCCAGTAGGTACTCAATAAACAGTTGCTGAAGGAAGAAAAACAAAAACAAAATTTACTGTGCTTTAGTGTGTGACACAGTCTTCTAAGATCTCTTATGTATTAAGTCTGTCAAGTTTCCAACAGCCCTGTAACTGGCCACTCCTATGGTCACCCCCACTGCACAGGTGAGAAACTGGTAGATGGAGAAGTTGGGTAACTTGGTCACAGCCAGGATTAGAACCTGGGGTGTTTGCCTCCTGATTTTAGGTTTAACCTTAATGCTGCATTGTTTTTCCTGAGCCAAAAGGATGACAAAGCAACCGAGGATGGGATTAGATCCACTCTATGGGACTGTCTATTTAACATTCTATAATCCTAGGACTGCTTTTACAGTCTTTGCGTCTAATATATGCAGAATATATTATTTCTTTGGAAATTTTAGAAAAGGTTCTAACTGTTCATATTTATTCACTGGGCATATCTAGTCTGATAAAATGATTATGTTTCATATCAATTAATCACAGCATGCCTACTCATACTCTTTACCTACTTAGATTTTATTCAACTTCATTTTCTTGAGATAAGTGGTTCAGTTTTAAATAGAATCAATTAGGAGTTACCTTGAATCTAGAATTTTATAATTCCTAAAATTTAAGCTCTAACCATCTTCATCTCCAACAAAAGTTTTACCCCAGGTTTGACTATAATAGGTTTACATATTTAAAAACACATTACATTCAGGTAGGTGTTCCTGAGAAAAGTTGATGTTTAGCAAGGGGCAGACCTTTCTCTGAAGGTTTAACCAGCTGCCTTGCTCTGAGAAGGGACCTAAGGACACTCCATGTTTGACACAAGTATTGTAGAAGTAGTGAGAGTAGACAGACTTTATGGAAAAGTAAGGTGAATGAGATAGCGCAGAAAGAGATGCCAATAAAGAGTGAGTTCCACTGTGGTCCACTAAGGCTCAGTCCTGCCGGGGACCCTTAGAATTGTTTCTTGAAGGATAGGAAGCTGGAGTCTTTATCATAAGTCTTGTCTGTTGTTGAGGGTTGTTTCTCAGGGGCACTAATTATCTTACACATTGTAACCTTCCTGTGTGCACCGAACCAGCTTCTGGAAACTTCTACAGAAGCAGACAAGAGAAGCAGGCCCTTGAGGTGGGATGCTGCCAGAGTGATGGAGTTCCACAAGTGCAGTTGAATTTCAGGTCAGTTCAGGGAAATTTTTTTTTTTCTTTAAGATTTTATTTATTTATTTTTCAGAGAAAGAGATTGAGAGAGAGAGAGAGAGAGAGAGAGAGAGAGAGAGTGAGCAAGCAGGAGGAGCAGCAGGCAGAGGGAAAAAACAGGCTCCCCACTGATCCCAGAGCCCTGGGATCATGACCTGAGCCGAAGGCAGATGTTTAACTGACTGAACCACTCGGGCACCCTGCTCAGAAAAGTTACTGTCTCACACTAAGTTCACACTTTTGAATAAATCATAAAAATTAGGGCTGGGCTAGAACTATTGAAATAAAGAATATGAAACAGGTTCCTGCTACAGTGGGGAGTCCCAAGTCTGGTACTGATATTCATTATCTCCCTCAACTACCATCCATTCTAGAGTCCCTTCACACTTACCCAGCCCTCCAGTTGGCATATAAGCTGCTTACCTGATAAAGAAACCTAGACCTTCATGCCTTAGGTGTCTGAGTCTTTGGTTACAGGCCCCCTGATCTGGCATTATTGCTACAAATTCTTTTCTGTTATTATTGAACATAAAGACATCAACAGAGGGATGCCTGGGTGGCTCAGTTGGTTAAGCAGCTGCCTTCGGCTCAGGTCATGATCCAGCGTCCTGGGATCGAGTCCCACATCGGGCTCCTTGCTTGGCAGGGAACCTGCTTCTCCCTCTGCCTGCCACTCTGTCTGCCTGTGCTTGTGCTCTCTCTCTCCCTCTCTCTCTCTGACAAATAAATAAGTAAAATCTTAAAAAAAAAAAAGACATCAACAGATACCATAGTGACCTCCTACAGGTTCCAATAAATTCCTCTATGCATTTATTATGTGGCAGAGACATTAAGAAATTCACGGCAGAATCAAGGACACTATCAATTTGCTAATTCTTTACTTACTTGCTGGTCTAGAGCCATAAGGAACCAAAAATGACTAGGCAAAAGTTAAAACTTAAGCTTTGGTGGAACCTGCACTACATCACCTAGAAGAAATATTTTCCGACTGGGGTTGAAGACCTTGAACTCTGCAGAGTCTAACGTTGCAGGAGTGAGCAGCACAAGCTCCCCAATGGGTTACTTGAGGGAAAAGGTGATAGATGACATTCCTCTCAATGTTTGTTTTCTTCATCTGTGTATTTTATTTTATTTTATTTTTTTAAGATTTTATTTATTTGTTTGACACACAAGAGATCACAAGTAGGCGGAGAGGTAGGCAGAGAGAGAGGGGGATGTTGAACAGAGAGCCAATGCAGGGCCTGATCCCAGGACCCTGAGATCATGACCTGAGCTGAAGGAAAAGGCTTAACCCTCTGAGCCACCTAGACACCCCTGCATCTGTGTATTTTAGTACCGGGGTCAGTCTTTTTCTTGGTTAGCCATCTCCTAATTTTAAGTGACTTCCACAAGTTCTATAGAATAAAATTGTCCTTGCAATAATGTACAGGAATTAGGGTCACTTTAATTTCAGTATTAAGTAAGACTCTGTTTTCAACGCCTCTTGAAAGATCTTGGATGTTCTTCTTTTTACACAATTATTCTGGCACAAGGCCAGAGGTCCTTTAAGGAGAGTTTAGCATAACATCAATTGTATATGCTTTGGGTGGGATAACACAATCTTTTCTCAAGAGAATGGGCTCCATTTTGGTCACAGGATCCTGTATCTGAGACTAGCTCAGAGTTGGAAACTGAGCAAAGAATGGTGATTGTTGTTGTTGCTGCTGTATAGGCTAAGGGAAGCCTTGAAATTTATCTGCATATCAAGCAACACCCTTGTGGGCTGCTTATTTATTTCACTGCCAGACATACCATAGTCTCATAGCCATCAGAACAGAACACTGTAGGTGAAAGACGTCTTTTCTGCCATATAAGTATCGCTGTGCTTTATCGTAATTATATTTACTTTGCTTCTGATGAGTAGGTCTTTTGCTTTTGTTGGTCAGGAGCTATCCTCTTCACTGACACTAGGAGCCTCTCTGTCATGGAATCATCATCATCTGTGATTTTGGTTCTATAGATAACAGTCACGCTAAGCTTCTCAAAGATGCTAGTGTTCTCCACACTATTCCACACACCTTCCATGGTACATCAAGTATTACCAGATCCCAGGTTCCTATATATTCAGTATCTTGGCCATATTTTAGTATAGAAGACCCACTATGGCCAAACATATTCTTCCCTGCAGTTTTTCTGCCTTTACTATTAAATCCCATGATGGAATATCAGCAGTGTCTCTTCCCAGTTGTAGGAAATGAAGATATTTACATAAACAGTGAATCTTGGAACACCACATCAAAAACGAATGATGTACTCTATGGTGACTAATATAACACAATTTTTAAAAGAAAGAAAGAAAGAAAAAGAAAGAAAGACAGACAGGGAGGGGCATGGGAACGTCCATGAAAGTCTTCTGTCTTTCCCAACATTCTCTGAGTTTCTAGGTAGCTGACTTCAGGCTGACATTTTATTTCTCCAAAGTCTCTGATGCAAATAAAAAGTTAGCTATTTCCATGATTTTTAAAACCATCCTTACATTGTCCCCAGTTTAAATGTTAGAGCTACTCCATAAGTCAAAGTTGTCTTTCTCTTCTACCCCAATCCCATTCCAAAGAAAGTGAGACTAGTAATGAATATGATGCCAAAAGCAGAGCTTCACACAAGGACTTATTAAAACGTATTTTATTTGGAAGCTGATTCCTAGATAGAGAAATGAAGGGATAAGAAAAATGACATAGGAAAAGGAAAAAACAAAAAGCAAAAAACAACTTACTCCTACTGAGAACAAATTGTGACTAAATCCCACTGAAAGTAGCTAGGACTCATCCCACTGTGAGCCTCAGTCTCCTTACGGGCCATTGAATGTACCTCTAAATGAAGAACCAGAGCTTGGTCCGTCACCACCAACTCCCGAGCTCCGCTGATCAATGGATTTGTCCATGGACATGAATGCATTCCTGGGCTGCTTTTTGCTGGTATCTGAGCTGCTGTACCAGAGGAGCAGTGAATGTGGCTGGTGTTGCATCCGGGGTATAATACGTGTGATGTGCTCTGTCTATGACAAATGCAGGGCCAAGGGCGTGTGGCAAAGGGCACAAAGAGAAGCATTTCCATTATATACATGATCTCATTGATACTCACAATGCCCATTTTACAGATGAGAAAATTTATGTCTATGTTTTGAAATGATTGACCTAAGCTCATGTAAGAAGTAAATGGCAGAATGTAGTGAAAGTTGACTAGAAATGAAGACTCCCCAGTCCCTTCCTAGGCTTACTGAATCAGAATGTGCACTTTAACATGGTTTCCAGGTGTTACACCTGTATACTTAGGTTTGCTAAGTACCAGCTCAGTGTTTTTCTTTCTTAAATGCCGATAGTCATAAATCAAACAAGAAGGTTTTATGTATAATAGCAAGTGCTCCAAAAGGTATATTATTCTTTTCAGTCAAACCAACGTTATATTGCTCCTTTAAATCTTGTCATACCTTAATTAGAGTATTTTTCTATGATAGTCTCATTGTAGGTTTTTTTTTTAAAGAAGTTTTGTGGATTGGGGTTGAGAAAGGTAGAGATATAAACAGTGTGTTACTGTCATAGATAAGCAGTGCCAATCAAAACAAAGAGACAATGGTACACATGCATGGAACTTACAGAAAGCATGAGAGTATGTGAGTTTTTTGTTGCTGCTGTAACAAACAAAATCTTCGCTTAAAACAACACATTATTATCAACAGTGATTCCAACTTGGCCAATTTCTCTCCTCTGGGGTTTGACATTTTCAGAAGGCTAAAATAAAGACTTTGGCCAACTTGGTTTTCATCATGAGTTCCTGGGGAGAATCTACAGATCATCTTCAAGTTTATTAGGACATAAACCCATCGTAACTTGAAAATATTTATTTATGTCCTAATAAACAATAAACAATATACAATAAACAATAAACAATAGTTTATTAGGACATAAACCCATCGTAACTTGAAAATATTTTTTATTAATTACTTCTGTTAACATATAATATATTATTTGCCCCAGGGGTACAGGTCTGTGAAATGTCAGGCTTACACACTTCACAGCACTCACCATATCACATACCTTCCCCAATATCCATAACCCAGCCACCCTCTCCCTACCCCCACTCCCATCAGCAACCCCAGTTTGTTTTGTGAGATTAAGAGTCTCTTATGTTTTGTCTCCCTCCTGATCCCATCTTGTTTCATTTTTTCCTTCCCTACCCCAAACTCCCGACTGCATCTCTAATTAACTTGAAAATATTTTAAGTCAGAAATATGTCAATACACCCAACCTACTGAAATTGCAACTTAGCCTAGCCTATGTTAAACGTGTTCGGAACACTTGCACTAGCCTGCAGTTGGGCAAAATTATCTAACACAAAGCCTATTTTAAAATACAGTGTTGAATCTCTCATATAATTAATTGAATACTCTGAGAGCGAAAAACAGAGTGACTGGAAATACATCATTATTTACTCCTGTGAGCGCATGGCTGGATGGGAACTGCTGCTCATGGCCACTGCCCAGCAACAGGAGAGAGTATCATATTGCATATTGCTTGCCTAGGAACAGATCAAAATTTAAAATTTGAAGTACAGTTTCTACCTTATGTGAATCCCTTTTGAACTATGGTAAAGTAAGAAAATTGTTAAATTAGGTCATTATAAATTTGGGACCATTTGTATTTTCAAACTCATGCAGGGCTTTGGAAAAATCCAGTTCCTTGTATTTATGGAATTGAGGTTCCTGTATCTTTGTTGGCTGTGTTATTTGGGCTGCTAGTGGCCTCGCCAGGTCCTTTCTATCTCAGAGCCAGTAAGGGCTTATCAAATAAGCCCAGTAAGGGCTTATGTTTGGAATATCTCTGAATTTCCCTTCTGCCACATATCCCTTACTTTGCATTCTGTCATTTTCTTCTGCTTCTAGCCAGGAAGTGTGCTCTGCTTTTAAAGGCTGCCATGATTAGAATGAATATACTTGGATAATCTAGGTTATCATTCATAGTTTAGAATCTGTGATCTTAATTACATCAGCAAAGTCTCT
Source organism: Mustela erminea (assembly GCF_009829155.1). Classification (NCBI taxonomy): domain Eukaryota; kingdom Metazoa; phylum Chordata; class Mammalia; order Carnivora; family Mustelidae; genus Mustela; species Mustela erminea. The sequence goes on from NC_045614.1 coordinate 181,021,007, forward strand.
TTTGTCATGTAACATAACGTATTCATGAGTTCCCAGGATTAGGGGTTGGACTTCTTGGGAGAACCATTCTGCCTACCAGTGACTTAGTAGCAGAGGTGGTTTGGAAATAGGATTTAGAGGGCTATGAATGAGGAGATACATTCATTCTTTCAACAAATATTTGAGAAAATACTGCTTTCTACCATTCTGGTTTAGAACATTTGCTTTTGGCCAATAGGATATTCTTGAAGATTACTGAGCAGAAAAGTAGTAGAATAAAAAAAAATTCTTTTTTAGAAATATATCCTTGTGAATAGACTATGGGGACATACCTGAAGCAGAAGACAGATGAATGATTTTCCCCTTTTTATAATTTTATTTTAAGGGTAGAGTGATAGGCCCATTTTGGAAGCTGGTAATGGAAAATAAAAAGAGGATGCCTTTGAGGAAAGGTGCAAAGTAATCACTGACAAGACTTCATGCTTTGTATAAAAGGGATGAAGGAGATGAGGACCATGAACGATGACGGGTAATTTGAGGAATAGCAAAATGTCCATTAAGGTAATCCTGGTTCAAGAAGAACAAAGCAACAGCCTCAAGTCATTGAAATGCTATGCTCGAACAGAGGTGCCAGGTGAGCCAGCAGCAAACAATGAGAATAAAAGCACCAGTTTTCACATTCCCACTTCATTGTTCTTTCCACTGTTGTTGCAGTCTGTCAAGATGGACATTGCCTGTCCTAGTGTGTGTTCCACCACATTGACTCACCCACCAGTGACACTCAACCCAACTATTCAAATTTCATTCTTGCCTATTTACAGGAACAAAATGTCATCTCCGAAAGTGTCTTTGCAACAAATACATAGGCAGAGATTGAAACAAAGCACAGGCCAAAAGTATTAAAAATGACTCAAATTGAGAATACATTTGAACCAATTGAAGATCACAAGTTGTGGTTAAGTTAATCCTACCACTAGGGGAGAGTTGACATTTTTCTTACACATATTCAGATGTTGTCTCCTCTACTACGTGAACCAGAAACATTATGAAGAAATAATGGAATAGACACAGAGTGTGACACATATGGTGGGCATTTGCTAGAACATCTCTGGTTAGGAGACTATTAAAAAAAAATGAAACTCAGAACTTTTAAGAAACTATTCATTTAAATCTATAGCTTGGCAAATATTTTATTTTATTGCTTCAGTTCTCCTACTTAAAAATAGTGTTTATTTTTAGATTAACTTAACAGATATAAACACAACAATGTTGAAGGTCATACTACAATCTGAAATGATCTTGAATGTTTTTGGTTTGGCTTCATGAAAAATGCATTGTGCCAAACACTTTTTCTCCTTAATTTTTAAGCCCTTGTGTATTTTTAAAGAAAATGCAATCCACATGTTTCTTATGCATTTGTACTTAACTCATCAAATTCCTCTTGTATAAGAGCGACTTGGAGACCAAAAAGACTTTGGAATTTATTTATTTTCCTTTGAAGCTCTTTTTATTAGGAAAGGAATAACATATTTTAGGGGGTAATTCTTTTTAGATGCCCAGGTGTTCAGTTTTCCAAGTATATAAATAGCATAATCTAGAATATCTACATCTGTCCTCCAATCTTATTTCCCCTCGTCTAGTAATGTAATGGTAATCTTCATCATTTTCATTACAATCAGTTGTGATGATATTGTTGTACTATTTACCATTATTGTTATCATAAATTTAATAGGATCATTAGTGTTAATGGGTTGTAAAAATATATTTTTATGACCTCTTTATTTACAAAGTATTTTAACCTCCTATTACTAGAAGAGTCAAGTAGAAAAAAGACTTTCAGGCTTTGTAGTATACTCAGCTATTTCATTTTCTCATAGACTGTTAGGAAGAGAGAATTTACCAATTGCTTTATGTTCTCCAAAAAGCTTTCAGTTTATCCATCTTATTTCCGCTTTCATGGTTTGAAGTGTGCTATTCTTCTCCCTTAGCTATATCATAGCCTTCTCTATTAAAATTCTTGTATATTAGTTTGACTTTGAAATCTGAATTAAATCTCACTTCCCTTAAACTGTTTAACCATGGAGCTGAGTCTGTCCTGCTTATTCCATTTATGGCTTCTTTACCTGTGGATACTACATTATCTTAATTTGCTTCTTCTTTGAATTATAGTCTATTACAGGACTTGAGGTATTCCTAAGAAATCATGTAGATGTGTGTGCTGAAACCAAAGAGAACCCCAAGGTCTTTTAAAGGAAGGTCTATGGGGCACCTTGGTGGCTCAGTGTGCTAAAGCCTCTGCTTTCAGCTCAGGTCATGATCCCAGGGTCCTGGGATCAAGCCCCACATCGGGCTCTCTGCTCAACAGGGAGACTGCTTTCCTCTCTCTCTCTGCCTGCCTCTCTGCCTACTTGTGATCTCTGTCTGTCAAATAATAAATAAAATCTTTAAAAAAAAAAATAAAAATAAAGGAAGGTCTATGTCTTTTTTTTTTTTTTTGTCACATCTTCTCATTGTACTTAGTTCTGCTACAATTTATGATCCCAGAAATATGGCTGGTTGGTTGTTAATTTGCATTATTATTATGTGGCATGTGCTACTTGTTTGCTTTATGAAAATAAAATAACAAAATACTAGATAAAAGTGGATTTTGACTCAGTTTCTTTTTGAAATTAGATTTATATGTGTGTAATTTACTGTAATGGGAGGTTTGGCTCTTAAGATATTTTATTAACGAGGTTCTTGAAAACATTTTCCACACAAAAGGAACAAGTGGTGAACAAGACCTTAATGGAAACTGCCAGTTATAAAATACTATTCATTTGCAAAACAGATAGTGATAGACCACAAACAGCAGGGCATTTCTGAGGCTTTGTGCTAGCTGTTGCAGTGAAGAGAGGAAAAAATGACCTCTTGTCTCACACAACTGTCCGTTTTGAGAGTCAGAGATGTACACAGTATCAACCCTGTCAAAAGCAACAGGACCAAGGTAGAAAAGTAGAAGCAAGCAACTCAGGCTAGTTTTGGAAGAAACACTTTTGGAGAAATCTCAAAGTTAAGCAGATTGTATAAACTAAGTAATTAACAGGCAAAATAAAAGCCTTTAATAGACACAGAGCACTTACTTGTGCTGGTTACTATTCTAAGCATGTCACAAACATTAACTCACTGAATCTTCCTAACTATCTAAGCACCCTTGTAATCCTAATTTTACATACAAAGAAGTTAAGCAAATTACCCAAAGTCAGGGGTGCCCAAGGTCAGTGGGTATAGCCAGAACTTAAATATAGGCAGTGTCTCTCCAGAGCCCCTGTTCTTAGTCCTATGGGAGACTTCCAATATGAAATTTACATACTCATAAAAGAGCAACATACAGAGCAAGTGGTTTGGCATTGCCTGAGGGCAACTTGAAGCCAAAGTAGTAAATGAGAACAATGTCACATTAAAACACCAGGATTTTATCTTAAATGAATCACTGCAAACATGGGAATGACATGGTTTTATTTCAACAATAGGAAGAACACTCTCCAGCCTCAGAGTATGGGATACAAAATAGCTGGATTGAACATAGAGCAAGTAGAAGGTATTTACAATAACATGAGTGAGAGAAAAAGTGGAAATAGGTTGGAGGAAACCTGAGGCTCATGAGGGTTATTTTAAGGTAGACATTTGAGGGCTGGTAAGCTCTTGGTGTTGGATAAAAGTAAGCCATGTCTGGAGTGATTCCTCTGTTTCTGATGAAGACAACAGGGTATATAGTGATGTTGATTGAGATAGGGAAGGAAAAAAAAAGAAATGAACATTAGAAAATACTCATAATACAACACAGAGAATAAAAAGTAGAGCTCAGAATTTGTCTACTAAAATTATCTACTAAATTGTCTACTAAAAAAATTGTAATTTGTCTACTAAAAAAATTGTCTACTAAATGTCTACTAAAAAATATGTGTATAATATACACACAAAAGGTCTGGTGAAAAGGGGAATAATTATTCATTATAAATGGTAAACATTTTTGGTAGATTTAAAAATTTTTCTCCTGCATTTTCTAAATTTTTCTGCAATGACCATGAATTATAGTTCCATTAAACTAAAAGTAAATGTTACTGGAAATATTCTATTTACTTCTTAAATTTTAACCCCTCCCCAATGAGTGGGGCTCAAACTCACACCTCAAGATCAGGAATTATATGATCCATTGACTAAGACAGTGAGGCATCCCTGTTGCCAGAAGGAAATATTTTAAACAGTGATATTATTTAATGTTAATTGGTACAATCTTCCTGGAAAGTAAAATAAAATACTTACCAAAAGTAGCTCTATCTATTAAACTTGGCTCAAGAATCACCTTCTTAAGCTATTTTAAAATAAGACGTAATTCTCATGTTTATTTATATTTATTGTAATGCCATTTATGATACCAAAAACTTGGCATCATTAGTAAGAGTTGTTGAAATGAATTACAGTACAAATGTGTGAATGGATATTACACACTCATTAGAACAGTTACTACAGTAACTTGACTCACCAGGGAAAATACTCAGGATATATGAAAATAGCAGGGTGTGAGTTTTTGGTTGCTAGTCACATAAGATATTTCTAAGTAGAAGGGGACACTGGTTTTCTTTAGTGTTTTTCAGAATCTGTACAATGCGCCTACAAATTTGCTTACAATAATAAAAGAGTGTTTAGTTTGTAGCCTGAATACAATTACTGATCATTTAATCATTTCAAATGGGCTAACATTTGGATTTTAAGTACACAACCAAAAAGAAGCAGAAAAGTCACCTGGTTTATAAGGCTGGCTATGTCAGGGGAGGCAGTTGGTCAAAATCATGATTGCATAGGAGAATAAGTATGGAAACCAATGATTATATTAAAAAGCATGGATTTCGGGAGTATTTGAACATAATAAGAGGGATCATAGTTTGAATTCAAACACAAAAATATGAAATTTCAGGTATTGAGAAGATAAAAGGATATTTGTGGGGACATTATCATTTTGGGATTTGTGAAAAACAACGTTCAGGACACACACAAATATGGCTGCCTCTTCTGCTTGTGTTTTAGGCAGGTGCTGCTTGTGTTATTATACTTGCTTACTTGGATAAATTGACTAGTATTTAGAAATGGTAGAAATAGGATTTGATTTGTATAGAAAAAGTGAATCTTGAAGTGGCCATGTTTCTCCTATGTCCCATGAAAAAGAATAGGATCTATAGAAAATTCTTTATTTTCATTGAACTTTTCCCAGTTTTTGAGGGAAACATAAACATTTTAATTTCACAAAGATAAAAATCATAGGGTATTAAAATAATTGAAATAATTGTATCCATAGGTAAATATCCTTAAATGAATGTAACCAGAGTACTTTTATACTATCCTTTAATATTAACAAAGGTGATACTTACTGAATGAATACTACATGCAAGTACTTTTAATACATTATCATATTTAATCCTCAGAAAAGACAATACTTAGAGATAGCTCAGAAACAGGGCTGGGACTGTTTACATTGATTTTGTCATGGGGTTGCTTGGTTAGTAAGCAACAGACTCACTGGAGAAGTAGGTAGTATTATCTACATTTGATAAATGAGGGAATTAAGTCTAAGAAAGTATAAATAACTGGTCCCAAGTCACATTACTGGAGTACAAGTGTTGGAGCCAAGATTCATATAGGATTTGGCTTGGCCATCTGTGCCCACAAGGTTTCCAGTATTCCTGGAAAATAGATAGCACTTTTGTCCTTTAAGGACACTCCTGAGAAGTTGACATAATGATGAATATTTTCTCTATGCTGATGCCCGTTAAAATATTTCTTGTGCTGCTTTTTCCTTTTGTGGTCATACTTTATATATATATATAGCTGTTGAGAATTTAATTTGTATAGTAACTTATCACATGGTCTGTATATCTTTGTACTGCTATGATTTGATTTTGTCACTTTGGATTAGAAAGAAAGAATTTTCTTGTAGAGTTAAAAGACTTCTCTTTCCTTCCCCTACATTGTTTTCTTCTTTTTCTCTCTTCTGTTTCTATCCCTTCCTTTCTTCTTTACTACCTTTTTAAAGAAATTTGTCTATAGATTTAAACCTTCTAGGATTGGACAAGGGGAGATTTGATATGGGGGTGGGTGTGAATTTTCATTCTGCATGGTTCTTTATTTTACCACAGGCAGACAAATAATGGAAGCAATTTTTTGCTTCAATGACTTTAACAAAATATTTATGTTGGAACTCATCGTTCTTCAGTTTTGCTTGTTCTTATGAAGTAAGAATCATTATCCTCATTTTGCAGATGAGTAAACTAAAACTCAGATTAAATGGTGAACCTAAAACCATTCAGGAAGGAAACATTCTGGATGTGGATTTCTACCCAGAGCTGCTCAGTCTCAACTCTCATGGTTTCTTTTTTATTCACATAGTATTTTCCTTTATTCTAAAGCATAGGATTATGAGATATCAGGGATGAAAGAATACTTGAGATCCTTATTCTAGTTATGTCAATTTATGTTTTAGAAAACTGTCACCCAGAAGAATTAGACCACTTACTCACAGTCATCGTGTAACCTACTACTACAGTACCAAATTATGATTGTGGTTGTTTTTCTATTTCAGGAACTGATAAATTGGCCCATATTCTTTGGCTTACTACATTTGAATGAAACGATAGACTCCTGAGATAGGATGATGAATTAGAAGAGGATGAACCATTTGGACTGATGAATATTTTGTGCCAGTAAAAACTGTACCCTGGCTTCAATGTCAAGCATCAAGATACGAGGATTACAGGTGGACTTTAACTCCCCTTATCTATTTCAGCTAGACCCTGTTGAGTGTGTGAAAAATTCATAAACCATTTGCAATAGCTCTTCACAGAGATGAGACCCTTCAAAGACCTTTTTTGGTCTCCTGTGGTGTCCTTTACTATATGTCACATGGTGTTACTCTGTTCTCTTGTCTCCATTTGGGGTGCATTGTTGATATGTTACTACAACCGGCGCACTGATTGCTGCTTTAATTTTTGTTCTTAGAAGCAGCTTGGTCTTATGCCAATATTAACAGTGATTTCATCCTTAGGATCCTACAGTGCTCCAATATACAGTAATATGAACCGCTGACTCCATTGTGATGAGTCCTTTCTCAATAAGGCCTTTGGGGTTATATTCAATTACAATTTCACTCATAGGATTTTACCATTGTAGGTCAAAATTAGACATCTTGTTTGACTAATTATAAACAACATATTGCTTAGCTTATTTCATACCTTGAATGAAGCTATTTGTGTTAATGGTTGTCTCCCACTGTAGTAGATTGCAAAATTTACTTATAGTGACAGCTTTGTATCTTTTGTACTATTCATCTGCTTGGTCTTAGTTTCCCTCTTTAAAAAAAAAAATATTTGAGAGAGTGAGTGAGTAAGGGGGGACAGAAAGAGATGGAGAGAAAGATAATCTCAAGCAGACTCTCTGTTGAGCATAGAACCTGTGGGACTTGAGGCCAGGACCCTGAGATCATGACCTGAGTGGAAATCAAGAGTTGGAGGTTTAACTCCTTGTTAAACCCCAGTACCCCAGTTTCCTTCTGTTTTTAATGGAGGTAATATCTCTCATAAGATCCCTTATGGGATTATTTCCAAAATTAAAAGGTCTACTGAATGTGAAGTTGATGATAAATAATAGCTAATTTTATTAGTAGGTACTATATAAGTGTTTGTTGAACCAAATAAAATTTTCAGGGTCTTAGATTTGCATATAAAGATCAGTATCCTTGCTGTCACTAATTTAAAAAAAAAAAAGGAAAGAAGTGTGAAGAATCTGTAGAGAAACTCTTTTTCTCTTATTAAAGAAAACATGAGTCTTTGTTGCTACATTTACAGTATAATTTCAATATAAAATCTGTTTAAAGTAGGATCACCAACATGGTGAGTTTTATTTTTTTTTTTAACACATACAGTTATAATTTTTTAAAATGTGTTTGAGATCAGGAGATATCTAAATTAAGAATTTGGAATCCCTGAAAATTGGCCTTTACTCCTCAAAGATGGCTCAAAAGCAAAGTGTTTCTTGTGTTAGATGTCAGTTTTCCTTAAGCATATTTAAGTGTAGTTAATTACAGAAGTTATTAGGTCTCTTATTACAGAAAAAGATGGATCCAAAGACTTGGATCAAGATACAGGCTGAACCACAGAAGTTTATCAGCGATTAAACTGAAGTCTAATGGATAACAATTTTGGTTCAGTGAAGGAATGTTAGGTGGTGGGTATACATTGGAAATGGATATATTAATACAAATGAAATTATACTAAGGAATTCCAAACATATCCCAAGTATACTTTCTCAATTTAATGTATAAGGCTAATATCCTCTAAAAGAGTAAAAGTGTTGATACAATAGAGTTGATATTCTATACGATGTTGCAGGATAACCTGAACACATACTCATTATTCAATATATATGTAGGAAATGCTTATTTCATATTATTCAGTTGTCTAAAAAACCTGACCGCCATGCCAGAGGAAGAAGAAGGAAGAGGAGGAGGAGGAGGAAGAGAAGAAGGTGGCAAAAATTATATTAATATTCCATTTATTCTGCTTTTCCCATTTGCTAGGCTCTATGCCAAGAACTTCACAAACAATAAAATTGAGCTTTGGTTAATTCTGTATACAATAGGAAAAGGAAATGATTATTCTGATTGTTTAGAGATGAGGAAACTGATGCTCAGGAATGGTAAGTGATTAACTCCAAATCACACATGGAAATGATGTGCTGGTCAGAATTCAAACTGAAGGATGGCAGACTTTGAAGTCTGTCAAGTGTTTGAACCACTTTGGAGTGAGAAGCAATAAAAGCAATAAAAATAACATGACCAAAATTATTTGCCTGAAGGCAGATTTAGAGGATACAACTCAGAAGTTCAGGTCTTTGATGAACAGTGAAATCCACTTTGGAGTGGAGGTTTAGCATGTAGACTTCAAGGTCTTCCTGTTTCTGATTTGGAACCCTGCCTCCACAACTTAGATACTTGGTGCTGATTTCCTATTTTTTACATGGAGATAATAGTATTTGCCACATAAGGAATTGTGGTAAAGATATTGTCTCTTTGTTTCTGTTTCTTTCTCTGTGTGTGTGTGTATGTTTCTATTATATCTGCGTGTATATATACTCTACATATATACGTGTGTCATATGTAACTCTATCAGGCTATCCAACCATCCATCCATTCATCCATCCATCCATCCATCCATTCTCTATGTGTCTTAGAACAATTCCAGGTAATAGTAAGTGCTGTATATGTGCTAGACATATCATCAAATCATCATCAATGTATCTGAGTCTCACTGCATCTGTTACTTATACAAATGAAGTCCTTCTGTACTTTAGCTCATCATTATTTGAACTACAGCAGTGAGACAGAAATAAAGTTGCTTGAGCCTTGTAGGAAAAAAGGACATTATTTCTAAATATTTCAGTGCAGCGTGATTTTTTTTTCTTTTCTTTTCTCCCAAACCCTCTGAATTGTCAAATTCCTACGTGAACTAAATCATTAACATCCTAGGCCCTGATTCAAAGCGCTCACTGAAAAATAATTATAAAAGTTGAACTTTGCTATCCCCAAAAGTACTTTTTCCTATATTGTTAACCTAAAGACACTGCCTCCTGCCTTCTAGCACCATCCTGATATCAACTAGTCGAAAGGCAGAAGCAAACTCTCTTTAATAGCATTGGCTATGTGCCACTACATTTGACTTTGTTTCTCTTCTCCAAATAGCACGTATAACTTAGAGAAACTTAAAGGCATGCTTAAAAAATAATGATGTGATGGAGAGCATACCAAATGCTTTTATTGGTTTCATAGTAAAAGTCATTATTTGCCAAGTTTATAGAAGAAAATACTGCAACATAATTTTTGGCCTATTTCTTGTATGTAAGTTTTACATCTTTGTTCCTAGCATCAGAGAATAATATATATCAGAAGTTTTAGAATATGGGCTTATTGCTCAGTTACCATATTATTTATTATGTTGTGGTTTATTTTTAAAAGAGACACTTGGTTAAGTGTGTTGATTGAAGAAGGGATCATTAATGTATTTTTAGTCAAAAACTCCAATAGGAAGGTAGATAGGCATATCTGAACCTAAAAAATAGGTTAATACTAAAATCAATTAACATCAGTTTACCCCTCCAAAATGATCTTTTTCTGAAAAAAAATAGACTAAGTTGCTTTCCTTTTCAAAGCTATACTGTACTAATTTTGAGTATATTGACCAGTAGTTACATAGACACAAAAATTTTCTAACGTTCCAAAATAGTTAGTTGATTACAATAATACATCACTGCCACTGAAGCCCATTACTACTTAAAAACCATCACTCTTCATTTTCATAGCAGAAAAAAAAGTACCTATCTATGTGATGATCAGAAATTAGTTTCTTGTTGACTGTATTCTAAATTTTATTTTATTTTTCAAGACTGACTAGTTTTGCAACAAAATTGATAGTGTATTTTTTTTTCTTGGTTAACTACTATAAAGCGAAGTTATTTTTTCTTGAATATCACATTTTCTTCCTTTGTTGAATATTACAATATTTAAGATATTTAGATTTTTTTTGCAGAGGGGAGTGTTGTTACTCTAGCATGGAAATAGGTTTACGGTATCTCTGCTGCTGACATATCAACTTGAGACTAAGTTGAAGCATGTGAAATTCCTCTAGTCTTTCTTGGGTAATCCTCAAATTCCTTGGAGTACTTCACATTGTAACAACAAACGTGTGCTGTCCTTTAGGTGCTACTGTCCCATTTGTCTAATTGGTCCCAATATTGTAGCTATCGGATATGCTTCCTCTTACTGCCATCTGATCCCATTTATGAGAAGTATCCACCATTTTTTATGTTATGATAACATAAAATGTGTCTTTTCAAGACTGGTTCTTTCAAATGAGCCCGCTATTTCTCCAGTATCATGTCTTCCTGCTCTTCTGCTCTGTGGGAAACATAAATCTATTTTCTTTGTGTGAAGGGTTTCCTCTGAGACATAGAGTATATAGTTCCTACATGAAATGGATTATTCAGGAGTTGAAAATTTACATATTTTGTCAAAGGGATAATAAACATTTATTATAAAGACAAAAGCACACGAAATACGCATACAAACACATATAAGTGTGTGCACACACGTGCGCATATACATATAAGACCACTGATTCTGGTTTGGGTACATGAGACCTTAAAGCAATCTGGAATGATGGCTCCAGTTGGTCATCTAATCTAATGACAGGTGCACACTTTATTTATCTTTATGATCTATAAACTCATCAAGCTAATATACCACTTACTATTCTTGGGAAAGACATGGAAAATTCCAAAGATTTAAAAAGGAACAAGCTACTGGGGGTAGGGATTCCATCTAAATAAGGCAAGCTTCAGAAAACTTTCAACTTTATATTAATAAGGAAAATCTATTAGCAAGGCTCTTTACGATTTACATTTTGTTTATTTGTTTTTTGTTTTTACCATAGCTTGTATCTTCTGACAGTCATTATAAAGTTATGAGTCAAGGAAAGTTGTGGTGGTCTCCATGAAAACACTGGGACCCAGTGTGGTTAAATAAATGGCAACAGGTCACATAGCATTGTATGGCAGAACCAATAAGCATCTAGGCTTTTGCCTCCCAGATCACTCATCTTCAAATCTACAAATCCATAATTTTAAAAAGGAAAGATTTTCTCTCTTTACTACTTATAATACTCAAATGAGCATCCATGGTCTCTCACTTTGGCCTCACTGCCTCACTGGTTTGATTTTACTCACAAACAGCTGAGATGGGCTTAGTTCACTCATTTATTCAACAAATATATAGCTGGACTGAGATAGAAATTGATTCTGTTCTATACAATTAGGAAAGTCTTTTCATCTCAATTTATACATTTTTATTGACGTAAATAAATTGCGTTGTAAAGTGGTCAATTTATTTGTCTATTTAGACAGCCTACAGGAGGAATATAGATACTAAGAGTATTATAAAACAGAATTGGAGTTTTATATTGACCCCACTGATTCAGTTGTTACATTACTACACTAATCAAAATAACTTTTAAATTATGTAGTTGTTTCTGTTGCTTTGGACATAATATCACTCTGATGAATGTTGAACTTTGAAAATGGAAGCAACTTATAAAAACAAGGAAAATGCAAAAATACAAACATGGCAATACTTTGCCTCTCTTTGTACAGAGAACTGTTACAGTGTTGCTGCTTTTGGCAAGAAACAGTCTGTTCTATGGCCATGATGTAGCTCACTGATACAAAAGCAGCTAAGAGCATCCAAATGACATAATAGGAATACAATTATGGCTCTCAGAGAGTCTGGTCCATTGCTAGTCATATCTGAATTGTACAGATTGAAGAAGTAATACAAGCAATTTTTGGGTAATTTAAATACATGTGTTTTCTACTCATTTCTGGACAATAATGGTTTCAGATTTGTTCCTTAATTAATCATATAGAAATTTTAGTGGTATATTGGCTTACATTAATAAAAGAAGTCTGAAAAAAAAAATAAACTGTGTTTGCCTGAAAAAACACTGAACTATCATAAATGAGTAGATCTGTGTCCAGGCAGAACTATCTATGCATTTTGGGAAGTGGGAAAACAGACCATAATACTTACCTTATGATAAACAAATCTGGTACTTAAAAATAAGCAAGTTTTGTCTTTATTCTTTAGGCTTTTATATCTCTGGGTAGATGTCCTTAGGAATATGAAAAAGTGAAAGAAATTTATGTATTTTAAAACAGTAAAAGTGAATTATATTGTTATTATACAATACTTCAAAACAACATTTCCAGCCACGTACTTTTGGTTCTAGACATAAAGGAATTCATTTGCTAAAGCAAAAACTCTAAATTGATTATATATAATTTAGGATTAGATTAATTACATATTAATGTATGCACACTAAGGCAGTGAATGTGTTACATCTTACAATGCCAACAAAAATAGCTTTGATAAAGACCATAGTGTAAGTGGCAACAATTTAGAATCTGTCACATCTGATCCTGTTACTAGTGGAATAGTTTTCTTAAACATAACTAGGCCTAACTTAGTAGGAACAATAATTATAATACCTACATCTTAGAGTTGCTGTGAAGTTCATGGTATAATAAAGTAATTGTTCCATAGTATTTAATAAGGGAGAATTGTTTTAAGAAAAACTGTTTTTAACTATAAGCCATCATGCATAAAAACTATTAATGATGTTCCTTAAAATGGAAAATTCAACATGAAAATTAACACTTCCATAAATAGAACAACTGGAAGTACAAACTTAAGTTCTTTAGGATTTAACCAAAGACTTTCATCGTGCTTGCGTTAAAAAGAAAACAGTGGACTGGAGCTTTTGGCACACTGGGGAGCTAACATACCTATCAAGACTCCTTGGAGATTTGTGAAAGGAAAATATTTTCTGCTGTTTTCAATGAGTATAATCGTCACTCCAACAGTTTTAAAAATAGCCTCTAAATGCTAAGCAGGAACAGTTAAGCACATCCAGTCATTCAGTCATTTTTCCATTCAATAAATATTTTTTAACTGCCTACTATGTGTCAGAAATTGTGCTAGACTCAAGATGAATAACATATGGTCCCAGCCTCAGAGAACATATAATGTTTTCGGAAAGGACTGCCAAGATCATGTCTCCAAAATGCTTGTTCCTTTACATCCACACCTAGCATCAGATCTTTTAAGATATCCATCAAGGTTACCAATTTTCTATTTATTGATTCAACGACCAAACTAAAGCTAAATAATATCTGGATAAAAATGTGCATTTCTGAAGAGATCATAAGGAAGACCTATTTGGGGATCTAGTTATAATGTTTTTCAAAGAAATTTCCTTTAATTTATACTATAATGAGTCCATACCTTGCATAGTCAGAACAGAAAAAGCACAGCATGTAATACCAATTTAAATAAAATTCGCTAGTCATTCCCCACACACTAAAAGTTAGCAAGCATATTTGCTGATGAGTTCAAGTTCTGATTCCAGAAGAAAGGCTTTGTTTTAACAAGTTATAAAGAAAAAACAGATACTTTGAAAAGTTTTATCTTGATATTTCTGTCTTATATTTAAGAAATATTTCCATGGCTCGTAAATGCTAATGTAAAAATATTCTTACACCTTTAAATAATTTTTGAAATTATCTTGGAAGTTTCTTAAAGTGAATTTTGCTAACCCCTATAGATATTTTTCCTAAAATTATGTCAATTATATCTGTTAGTATATATTTATATACTTGTATTCATGAGGTCAAAATTTACTTAAGTACTATGACCAGTTGTATATATAAGATTTACACACAATGGACAGTTATTTTTTGACATCAGGTTTTTACTTTTCTTAGCAATTTTTCAGTCACTTAATAGTCCATGTTGTTGAACACCAAAATATATGAAATGATTTTTCTTTTTAACGATGTTCCCTTCCCAACCCTCCCTTCCTCACCTCCCACTTTTGGAATATCTTCATGAGGTCCCTGAGCATAGAACATTATTTTTTTAAATTTATTTTTATGTATTTTTTTGTGGTGATGGATGTTAACCAAATTTATTGAGGTAATTATTTTGCAATAATATCAAATAAACAAACGCTGAATCATTATGTTGTACACCTGAAAGTGATATAATACATGGCAATTATTTCTTAAAGGAAAACAAACTCTTTTCTTAGAAAGGTCTGTTAAGTATACTGTATCATTAATTGTGGTTCAAGAGAGAAAATTTTCAAGAGAGAGGTTTTCTTTTCTTCTTTTAACTCAAGAAAGTATTTTAGGATAAGAATTCAAAGAATCTTGCAGGGGGAAAAAAAAATCCTGTAACACATAGGTTATAAAGCAAAAGGAAGGATCTGTCTTTTTTTTTTTTTTTTAAAGATTACTTATTTGGGGGCCTGGGTGGCTCAGTTGGTTAAGCAACTGCCTTCGGCTCATGTCACGGTCCCGGAGTCCCCAGATCAAGTCCCGCATCAGGCTCCCAGCTCCATGGGGAGTCTGCTTCTCCCTCTGACCTTCTCGCCTCTCATGCTCTCTCTCACTGTCTCTCTCTCAAATAAATAAATAAAATCTTTAAAAAAAAAAAAAAGATTACTTATTTGTTTTTGGGAGAGAGAGAGAGCACACACGAGCAAGACAGGGGAGGGGATGTGGCAGAAGGAGGGAGAGAACCCCAAGCAGATTCCCCGCTAAGCATGGAGCCCAAGGTGGGCTCCCACGACCCTGAGATCATGACCTGAGCCAAAATCACTTTGTGAACTTCTCTGGGTCAGATTCCCCATTTATAACTAGGGATGACTCCTTCTTCCTTTCCAGGAAAGTATCTTACTTATAGAGTTATCATGAAGATAAAATGAGTTAATACACGAAGAAGCCCTTGGAGTAACACTTTAGGAAGTGTTAGCTCTTATTACCGATGTTCATGAATGTGGCCACCACTCTTAAAAAGCACTTTTGGTTTCTAGAAAATAAAATTTATAAATCCAGTAAGACACTTAGTGCTATGAGTGCTTCCTATGAAAAAATACTTGTTAGCAAATCATTTCTAGTTAGGCTTATCTAATGCTAAAAGCCGGAGAAAGGAGAAACAATCTGAAAGAAAGCAAACAGGTTAGTTATTTGGCTTTAAAATATTCCCAGATATCTAAACTAGATACTCCTGTGACAGTGAAATCTAGCCGGACAGATATTAGTCTCATCTCCAAGTGATTATATGGTTGGACATTTAAATGTCGGGATATCATTTTTTAGGCCTTTCAAGAAAGGAATTAAAAGTGGTTATTAATTAATTGCATGACTAATTGGAGACCATGAATGCCCAAAGGGAAGTAGGCCAACAGACCCACCCAATTCAAAGTGAACAGCTTGTGACTATGTTCTCTTACCTTCCTGGCTAAGGTCAAACTTCAGAGACATATTTTAAAGAGTGAATGAGACTATTCCACGAGACCAGCTCAAAAAGAATGGAATGTAGTTTCCTTTCTAAATTTATTTCAACTGGCAATGTCTTGGGCCAGTTTCTGAGCAACTTTTATATACTTAATGAGCAAAAATTCGAGGGGAATTTTTGATTTTCAAGTCAGGCAGCCATAGATCTTCCAGGTTCGTTACCATAAAAATAAATTACAAGACGTTAGGTATTGAGAGAGTCTATCTAATTATATAAGTTCTTGTTATTCCTAGTGTAAAAAGATTTCAAATGGGCAACTCTGAAGAAAATACATTGCATCCAGGTGAAAAATGCCCATAGCCATCCTCAGACTCACCTGAATATACAGAAATAAGAATCCTTGTTAAATCTCAAGGGAATTCAAGAAAAGTATAAATCTTGCTCTCCAAACAAACCAAAATTTGGATAAATCAGAGAGCTAACAAAATGGAGCCAAACTGCTCTAAAATTTTACATATTCTCATTTAGGATATCTGTCAAAAGTTGAACTCTTGGTATAACTCCTGGTATTAACGCTCCATGGTCTTGCTGCTTCCATAGCCCTTTTGTCTGGCCAGGTAGACTACAGGACCTCAAGCTGACAGGAGCCTCTCATACAGCACATGCCACAGACAGCAGCCCTCAGAGTTGCAAGCAAGTTTAAGTTTCTAATGTGACCTACCCAACCCCCACTGTGATTGACACTTTCCCTTGCCTCTCAGGCTTATCCTTTATGCTCTTCTTAGTTAAGACCCCATGGAGGTTACCAAAACCCTACTCTTTTAGTTTGAATTGACTGATCCCACCTTAGCCCAGGAACTCCAAAGCACTCCACCCATGAACCCTAATAAAAGCATGCGCTCCAGGTCCTGCCTCTCTCTTGGCCTGTACCCCCCCTTGACCTCTCCATGTGACCGCTGAAGGCCTGCTGTGTGCTTCCGCTTGGATCTATGAGGAAAAGATTTCCCTATTTGTAGTTTGTAGTTGAACAATGGCTTGCCATCCAGCATCCTGTGCTCTACTTAATAAATCTTAATTTAACTAAGTCATACCAATATCATAATAAACATCTGGCAACTTAAATATCATAGTTAAAAAAATTTTATATAGAAAATAAGGTTAAAAATATAATGAACTTACAGCTACCATTAGATCCCAATTATTATAGGTCCTTCAAGTTTTCCCAGATTAAGGATTTCTATGACTAGAGCAGATACTCTAAGTGATCTTGTCTGTCCTACTAAAGTATACCTAGTGAATGAAAATGAATTTAAAAAAATGTACCATTGTTAGAGAATTAGGGTAATTTTATTGCTACTTTAGATAAAATTGATTGAATGATTTGCTTGGAATTTAAAGTTAATCTGTCCAACCAGACTTCAGAAGCAAAAACCACAATGATTAGAATGACAGCTCAGAGAGATCAAAAAAACGGCTTGCAAGTTTATTCTGGAGAAAATATGATACAGCTTTTAAGTTAAATAGGGACATCATTATTTTGACATTGTATAGGTATCTTCATTTAATATTATTTTCAGTGGGATGTTAAAAATAAAGAGATCATTATTTAAGAATTAATAGTTAAAGTCAATTTTGAGATGAAAATAAACTATGAAACTTTTTCTGTAAGAGAGATAGCTATAATATATGCTTTTGCTGCATTTCAGATTCCTGTTACCACCTACAATGTGTGAGTAAGTAATGTTTCTCTGACTGGATTTTAATCTAGGAGTTCCAGAATCCCCAGTGGGAAAATGCCATATTCCCATGATACCTACATCATTCTAGGTTTGATCCAAATACTACACACACACACACACACACACACACTGTAGAAAATCCTATAGAATGATCCAAATGCTTTAGGTGAATTTGCTTTCGGTCATTGTATTTGAGTAAATTTTTTTAATAGATAGTGGACAGATTCAAGATAGCTGCACACTCTGACGCTACCCGCCTGAAGAAGTGGAGTCTCTGTCACCACCTTGAGTCTGGGTGAGTGCTATAACTGCTTTAGGCAATAACATGCAGCCACAATAACCATGTGGACAGGGGCTGGGTCTGGACCTTAAGAGGTTAGGAGTATCTACCTCCTGTTTCTTGGAACATTCTCTGGGGCAGCCCGAGCCACTATATTAGAATTCTGATTACCTGAGACTGTTGTGCTGACTGACATGTTCAGCATTCTCCTTGACAACCCCTGACCAAGGTTAGCCTTCGGCCATCCTGCTAAGGCCCCACATGTATGAATGAAACCACCTTGGACCTTCCTGACCAGCCCTGCTACTGAATACCAGAGTGGCTGTTGCCAAAACCACATGGAACAGAATAGCCCAGCTAAGCTCTGCCTGAATTATGAACCCATAAAATCGTGAAATATAACTAAAGATAGGATCTGTGTATCTCCCAGTGCTTTATTTTTATTTAAAAAAAGACCTTATTCATTTATTTGAGAGAGAGTGAGCGAGAGAAAGCACTAGCAGGGTGGGAGTGGGGGTGTGGAGCAGAGGAAGAGGGAGAAACAGACTTCTTGCTGAGCAGGGGGGGCTCCATCCCAGAACCCCAGGATCATGACCTGAGTCAAAGACAGCTTCTTCTTCTTCTTCTTCTTCTTTTTTTTTTTTTTTAAAGATTTTTATTAATTTATTTGACAGAGAGAGATCACAAGTAGACAGAGAGGCAGGCAGAGAGAGAGGAGGAAGCAGGCTCCCTGCTGAGCAGGACCCTGAGATCATGACCTGAGCCAAAGGCAGAGGCTTAACCCACTGAGCCACCCAGGCGCCCCAAAGGCAGCTTCTTAACAGACTGAGCCACCCAGGTGTCCCCAGCCAGTGCTTCATTTCAATCATATTTTTAAATTTATTTTTTATTTAAGTGAAGCCAATAAAAACATTTTTGTCAATAACAACTGTATATAGTTGAGGGAACTTACTTGGTTTCCTGTGATAAATAGAATAGAATTCTTGCATAGAGATCTATAATTTTGTCCCCTTAAATTCAGAATAAATATATTGGAGAATGCTAAAAACAAAACCAAAACAGAATAAAAGATGGAAACCTGCTCAAATTTCACATCTTTGGAGAGGTCTTTCCTGACCAATCTGTTTGTGTGTCTTTCATCAATCTCCTTCGTCTGCTTATTTTTTCTTCATTATACCTATCATTACTGACATTTTTGCATATCGCTTTCCTGAGTGTTCTCTCTTTTGTTTCCTGCATAGAAGTGACTGGCATATAACGGTCTCAACAAATATTTGCTGTAGAAGTTAAGATTTTGCCTTCTTACCTGAAAATTATAAACTTGGTCTTAATAAGTAAAAATATAAGTCACCCCAATATTTTTAAAGAGGAAGGTATTCTGATATTATCTAAAGATACAATTTTTTTTAATTTATTTTTTAAAGATTTTATTTATTTATTTGATAAAAAGAGACACAGCGAGAGAGGGAACACAAGCAGAGGAGTGGGAAAGGGAGAAGCAAGCTTCCTGCTGAGCAGGGAGCCCGATGCGGGGCTCAATCCCAGAACGCTGGGATCATGACCTGAGCCGAAGGCAGACGCTTAACGACTGAGCCACCCAGGCGCCCCCAAAATTTTTATTTTTTTAAGGAATGATTAACATACACTCAATAATGCCTTTATTTTTAGGGACATATACTTAATATTCATTTATATAGCCAAAGCCATTTAAAGATTAGCTTACTATTACGTATCATATTAAAACTTACAGTTCTCTCTGGAGTTAATCAACTAACAATTTTTCTTTGTCTTCCATTGATTTGTGTTTAATTTACATGACAGTAAATTGTATATGAAATACTGGCCCCAGTATTTCATAGGATTGTCTGTACAATTCATGTTCATGAGGGTGTCAAGACGTTTATTTTAGCACATGGGAGTTTACAATGGCATTGAAAGGTCATGTTGATAAAATTAATTGTCCTTTTTGACAAAGGGTGGAAAAAAAAAATCGAGAAGGCCTTTAAGTAAAAAGTGAAATTAACTTTAGAATGACAAAACATACAGTGGTTCCCCATTCGGTTTAAATGAACACACTATTATCAATCTTTTCATAAAATCTCAGTGTGGTACCATTTCCCTATTAAATCTTTCTGCAAAGAGAGTGGAGCTATTTTGTATGCTTATCCTTTGTTCTTCTACCACTTTCTCGTTCCCATGTTTACATTACAAGGGGGAAGTTAAGAAAATAAAAGAGGAAGCCAACTGAGAAAGGCCACATAGAAGATTTGAAGCTTCAGGAGTACAGAGCAAGGAGAACAAATCCTCAAGGCATGTTGCTTGCATGGCTAACAATACATTTCACTTTTTAAAATTCAGTTAAACTGCATGAGAAGCTACATCATTATTTTTCTGAATTAATTTCTCTCTCCTATGCAACAATGACTGTTCTTCTTATCAACCACTCTCATAATGGGGAGTAAACAACCAACCACCTCAGCAACATATATTATTAAGATTCTTCCTTTTTCAGGCCAGCTGTCCCTGCAATTATATTTTACAAATACAATTCTACACAGCTCCTCTCAGTTGAACACAATAATGTAATTTTACTGAATGACTCTGCAGAAGGCCTAATTATTTCTTGAAGCAGGGCTCCTGATGTTATTTTGCATTTAATTCATGACCACATGCTGAAGGTTATTATCTGTGTAGCAACCAATTGAAATGTTTTCTAAAAAGTATTTCACGTACTTTTTAACCTGTAACTTTTAAAAATAATTGTAACCTGTTTTGTTTCTTGAGCACACCTGAAGGACTCAAATACAGTAAAGAATTAAATTATTAACCAAATATATTGAATTAATTAAAAAGTTTGTACTAATTCTAGTATTATTGAAAGTGTGCCTGTATTATCCAATCAACTACCCATAGAGTTTTAATAACAAAATAAACTTGCAGATCTGTGTCAGTGACCATTCATGGAGTCTTTCCTGAAAACATCAATTAAAAATGATCTCTTCTTGAAATATCTAGATCTTATTCAGATTTCCTTGTGGTATCCATTATATACTATTCATCACATATTTCCCTAAGCCGTAGTATATATATTATTTTTTTTACAATGACACACATAAGTATGCATATACTTATCTTCCATTTGAAATTATATTGATATGAAAATAAATATAACAACAAAAAAACACAACAAAAATAATAGTTAACAAGAAACAAGTGCTTAATATGTACCAGGAATACAACACCCTTTAGATATGTTATCTCCTTAAATCCTCAGTATGGTCCTGGGTAAAAATCTCATTTTACAGTAAGAATTTCAAAACTTGGAAAGATTTAGTAGCTTGTGAAAAGTAGGTAGTAAATGGAGAACACAGGGTTCTGGGTTCTAGTCAAGAGATCAGCTATCTCAGATCTAGTTCATAACACTCTACATGCTGACATATTTTTAGGTTAGGTTTGCAATGACTGAGATATTACTTGTGTGTGAGAGAGTGTGTGAGATCTTCTGCAAGATGTGTGTATATTTAATATACTCACGCATGTGAATGTGTGTGTGTGTGTGTGTTTGTGTGTGTGTATGATTATAAGGGTAACATCAAAATTTCCCAAATGGATGTTGGGTCTTTAAAAACAGGCAAACCCAGCAGTAATAATATTAACAGAGTACATTTTTATATTCTAGAATAGATGCTGTAATAAAATTTTACTTTCCTATAGATTTCTTTACCTGGGGAAATTAAGTATTGTACATTATTTTCCTATAGATGACAATAAAACTGATTCACTCTCTGATATAGTCCTTTGTTATATTTGAAGGAGAAAACGATGCTGTTCAAGATTGAAGATAAAAATTGTATTTAGAACAAGAAAACAAGAAAAAAATAAGGCTACAAATAGTAGAATAATAGTAAACTTAAAATGCAAACATGTTTTACAGAAAAAAGAGTATCTTGTAATATAGTTCTGGAACTCCAGCAGACCATTTCCATAATCTAGGCTTATTCTCTGGGTATAGAGGTACATTTGTTGAAATGGCATTAAAATATACCTATAAACCTCACAAATTCTACCATAGAGGCTTGTTTATAAAAATAATTAGCTATTAGTCAGCTTTGACTGCAAGAATATATTTATTTATATCACCTAGGAAGCATTTAATTCACATAGAATTTACTCATGTTATGACAAGTGTAATTCCAAACCACGAAGACAGACAAATATCTATGTTAATGCAGTTCACAAAGAAAATATTTTTCTGTTGCATAGAAATATTGTAAGAGACATTTCCTTAGTATGCAAATGATGAAAGTCAGTAGTTATGACATTTGTGATGTTACATACAGATACGTCATTGCAATGTTTTAACTTATCAATAATAGCTGTAGAAAACATTATTAATTAATAGTTACTATTTTTAAAATATTAACTGAACTAAATAATACTTCTCAATGAAATTACAATAACAGTGTAAAAATAAATCCTGAAATCTACTTGGCAAAATTATAGCAAAGAAGTGATATGTGATTTTAATACCCTTAGACTGCAATGTTATTAACCATGTGATTTATATAGTTATTTCTCTGCTTTATACCTAGGTGGATGAAATGATTAGTACAACTGATGAAGTCATAAAAAGTATGAATATTTAAGGTAAACTTTATCACAAGAGACTGTACTGTTAAACTCGAGATGCTATGATTGTGAGAAGAAGCATTCTGTGAAAAAAATGGTAACTGTCTTTTTAGGTCTTAATACATTCAAATAATATATTTTTTAAAGATTTTATTTCTTTATTTGACAGAGAGAGATCACAACTAGGCAGAGCAGCAGGCAGAGAGAGAGGGGGAAGCAGGCTCCCCGCTGAGCAGAAAGCAAGATGCTGATGTGGGGTGGGGCTCCATCCCAGGAAGATCATGACCTGAGTCTAAGACAGAGGCTTAACCCACCGAGCCACCCAGGTGCCCCTTTAAACATATTTTTAAAGTATTTTAAAGTATTGGAGAAGATAAATAAAATTCAGATATATGACTCTGAACACCCAGAAACAATATATAATTTAGAATTAGGGAACAGAATGATTCTAGATGTAAAATGGTAATGGCCAGTTTATATCATAATAATAAAGAAGTAATAGAATAGTCTTTTAAGTTATTTGTCTGGCTTGACAATGAATGGATTATTCATATTGTGTTTTGGCAAATACAATTGACTACTAATGTGAATGAAAATAGTGTATTTCTATAAAAGAGACAATGCTGTAACATGGTTTCAGCCATGAGTTTGGTGCAACAATTTTTTTTTTTTTTAAACTAAGATATATATTTTATTTATTTATTTATTTATTTTTAAATTAATTTTTTATTTTTTATAAACATATATTTTTATCCCCAGGGGTACAGGTCTGTGAATCACCAGGTTTACACACTTTACAGCACTCAATTTTGTTACATACAAAAAAACTTTGGTCAGTATAATATACTTAGAATAAAATAAAATATTTGAGTGACTAATCATTAGGTTACATTAAAGGGGAAACATTCAAGCAAGCTACCAAAACTGAGAATACGACTTTATGTTAAGACTTCATGAAAAATTCTCCAAAAAAAGAGTGAATTTAGATCATGTTACAAAGAAAACCTCAATGTACTTCCCAGAGAAGAAATTTGAGAACCCATTCTTTCATTAAATCAGCAGAATTAGAAATCTTAAAAAAAACCCCAAAAAACAAAAAAACCCCACAAAACTCAACAAGTCAAAAATAAACACAGAAAATGAACAAAGCACAGCAAATCTGGGCTAAAAAGTACCATACAAAATAGAAAACAAATTACAATGGCTGATTATTTGGCAACCGATGTCACTGTAAAACACATGTCCAAAACTATATCAGAGGCACAAGCATAGGTTCACATATTTTAACAGTTATAAATAGAGACTGAAAATAATTTAAATAGTTAATAAGCCATACAAGAACAACAACGGATACCTCCAAGAGGTATTTAAAAAATTGAAACAAAAATTATTTTTTAAAGTAGATTTAGTTTTGGGGCTCCTGAGTGGCTCAGTGGGTTCAGCCTCTGCCTTTGGCTCAGGTCATGATCTCAGGGTCCTGGGATTGAGTCCCACATCGGGCTCTATGCTCAGTGGGGAGCCTGCTTTCCCCCTCTCTCTGTCTGCCTCTCTACCTACTTGTGATCTCTCTCTCCCTGTCAAATAAATAAATAAATAAATAAATTTATTTTAAAAATAAAGTAGGTTAGGTTTGAAAAAGATATTTGAAAAATAAGGGAATAGATGAAAACTCTTCCAGTCTAATCTAAATTCATATCCATCATGAAATATGGATTTCTAAGATTTGTTATAATCTTTCAATATCCCCGATCTGCTCCTAGAACCAGCTAGCAGCAATAGTCATGTGAATGACTCTACTTTGGAACTAATTTTTCTAGTCAAGTTGCTTTAGCTGATACATTTTGAAGAAGAAACAATCTATTCCCACCACGTAATTCTTAAATTGTATTAATGGGAGCAAATAAATAGCTCTTGTTTTTAAAGCCACTGAATTTGGGAGTGAATTGTTATATAGCAATAGATCTTTACTAAAACAGTTTACTCCTTTGGAATCCCTTTGCAATTATGTTTTTTTCCCAGACACCTTTCTTCTTGCAATTGGTTCTTGGTTTTGACTCTCAAATTCTATAATTATTGAAATATATAATAAGTAAAAACAAATTTAAAAATAGGGAAAATTTTCAATACATGGTTGCATGTATTTATTTATAAGCATTAAAATAATGTTTAAAGGATATTTGATAACACAGGAAAGAAACTCATCTGTTAATATGAAATGAGAACAATTTGATGAAAATGTTTATTTCACCTTCTTGGCCATGCCATGGCTCAGCCAACACCATCTCAATCCAGATCAGCATCTGATTAGCTGAACGTGAGTGGGGAATACACCACCCTGATTCTTCACACTATTAGTTCATGAAATTATCCTTGACCATTCATGTCTACACTATCCCATCTCTAGTCCATTTACTAAGTCATCAAATGACATCATTTCAGACCCTGGGGACTACGAACCTATCCTCACCTGCCATCACAACCTTTGCCCTCTTGCCAACCCCTCGAGCTCACCCTCTCACCTGTGTGAGGAAAGCACTCCCATTCTCTGTCTTGCTCCTGGGCATCACAGTTTTCCTGTCTTTCTTACACCACCAGATTTTTGCTTCCCTTTAGATGATTTTAGTTAGTATTAAAACAAGAAATTATTTTTTAAAAGAAGAATTAATACCTTATTTTGGCCCTAGTGTCCATCTCTTTCTGAAACACCACTCCACTTTTTTTTGTTGTTTTTGTTTTTGGTCTCTTCCAGCAAAACTTCAAGAATGACCCACATGCACTCACTCTAATTCTTCTGTCCCACTCTCCGTTCACTCCACTCCACCTGGCTTTCTTCCCTAATGCTCCGTGGAAACAGCTCATTGACGTCACTGATGCCGTCCTCATTTTAAGTTTAGTCAGTTCCTATTTATTATCATGCTTGATCTAACAGTGTAATTTCACAGAGTTGAATCTTTCCCCTATTTCGATAGATAAACTCATTTTTCCTCTTCTCTCACTGGTTCCTGGTTTTTCCTTCTCTGTGGCATTTGCCAGTTCATTCTCTTCTCACATTTTTATTTTTTAACAACTTTTTTTTTTAAGGTTTTATTTATTTATTTGACAGACAGAGATCACAAGTAGGCAGAGAGGCACAGAGAGAGGGAGAAGCAGGCTCCCCACTGAGCAGAGAGCCAGATGCGGGGCTTGATCCCAGGACCCTGAGATTATGACCTGAGCCGAAGCCTGAGGCTTTAACACATTGAGCCACCCAGGCGTCCCTCTTCTCAAGCTTTTAATATTGAAGAACATCAGTGCTCAGTCCTTGGTGTCTTCTGTTCTCTTTCCACTCTACATCTTTGCTGCTTTATGTGGCCTTCTGGGTTTAATAACTTCTTCTCCCTGATGGTCCATGTCCAGACCAGGCTTTTCTTCTGGACCCAACCCCATGCTCAAATTTTCCATTTGAGGGTTTAATGCACATCTCAAACTCAACATGTCCAGATCCAATTCCTGGTCTTTATATCCATCCATGGATTTCTAAACCTTAGAATACATAGTTGTCACTCCTATATTCTTTTGCTCTGGTACAGAATGGTTGTACAATCCATAGTTGTTAAACTAAATAATAAATGAATACATGAATCAAACTTCCAGGACACAAACATATATATACATAAGTACCAAACCAAAATGTAGTATATCAGATCAATATCTGAGTAGTACTGACCACAAAGGTGAAGGGAATACAAGTGCTAGTATTTGTTTTATTAACATTTTCCACAGTTGTTATATACTGCTCTCATAATAGGAGAAAACATTTAAAGTGCAATCCTTCTAGATTTTAGGATACATCAAAGAGGAGGTTGGATAAGTAAGCTAATGAAAGTACTGCATTAGCAGAACTAAATATTAGAATTTATGATTATAAGATTACCAAGTAAAGTTTCCTTTTGCTCCATCTACAACAAAAGAGCATTTCAACAGAAAGTAATCATATTAAATAAATTTTACTAGGTATTTTCTCATTTATGAAAAATACAAAAAAGGGTTTTTGCCTTTTATTGCTATACCTGAGATCTAAGGAAGTGACTGGCACCTGGTAATAAGATGGATGGCTTTTCATTACTAACCATGCTATTTTATTCTTTTTAGATACATTTATTTATAAGTGGCTGATGTTAACATTGTATCAGTATATTTTACCTCCCATAGGGCCTCTCCATATCAATATTTGATTAGCAGTAATTTAAATTATCAAGCCAAGTTTCTGTTAAGAATAATATATAATTCAGATATTTGACCTATTCAAATCCTTCCACCAAATTACTTTAACAAGAAGAAATACAATTTTTCTAGTTGAAAATATGAGCGCTTTAACCATGGTTCAGACAAGGTAGTCAGCTTTTGTTCCATTCTGAGTTATATCTGCTTTGTGTTTGTGCTCATGGAATTAATCAATGGGTACATGGAACGGATAAGGCTAAGGGACTCTAAAATTATAGTCTAGGCTACACTAAAAGCAACTCTTAGTGTTCTAAAACCTGTGTGTGTCATTTACATTCCTCATGAAAACGAGCATTGAAAAGTTCTTGTAAAAATAGATCTGATAACATGCACTCCTGTATGCCCAAATTAGGTCTAAAGTCTGTAGGGCTTTGCTTTCTTTCTTAACAAAGGCTGTGGGGTTTCGTGTCCTTTAATGGGTAAGGATATTAGTTTGTACAACAGGCCCATATGAATGCTTACTTATTTAATTTAATTTTGCTGTTTCTCTTGGTGGTCATGAACTGAGGCTCTAGTTTTCGGCCAACTGTGTGACCTTAGGTTATTAAAAAGTTCTGTGACTTAGTTTCCTCATTATAAAGCATACATTAAAATAGCACTTAATCCATTATCACTATTTTGAGGATTAAATGAAATAATACATGTAATTTTTGGAACATTTCATGAGGCATGTTCCTAACAACTATGACATGCAGCTTTACACATTTTGCCTACATTGGAGTAATTTGCTCTTCCTTCCTTCCTTCCTTTTCTTTCTTTTCTTTCTTTCTTTCTTTCTTTCTTTCTTTCTTTCTTTCTTTCTTTCTTTCTTTCTTTCTTTCTTTCTTTCTTTTTAAGATTTTATATATTTGAGAGAGAGACAGAGATAGTGAGGGAGAGCATGAGCAGGGAGGAGAAGGAGAAGCAGGCTCCCCACTGAGCAGGGAACCCAATGAGGGGCCCGGTCCCAGGACCCTGGGATCATGACCTGAACCGAAGGCAGATGCATAACTGACTGAGCCACCCAGGAGTCCCAATTTGCTATTTCTTTATATGCATATTGTAATAATTTGCCAAGGCTGTCACAATAAAATATTAGACAATAGAAATTTTTTTTTTTCATGGTTTTGCATGCTAGAAGTCCAATACTGAGATGTCAGCAGGTCAGGGTCTCCTGAATCTTCTCTCTTTGGCCTGCAGATGGCTGCCATCTTACTGTGTCCACTGTGTCCTCATAGGGTCTTTCTTTTTTTTTCTTTTTTTAAATTTCTTTTGTTTTTTTTTAATTTTTAAGATTATTTATTAATTTATATGAAAGAGAGATCACTAGTAGGCAGAGAGGCAAGCAGAGAGGGGTGGGGGGAAGCAGGCTCCCCACTGAGCAGAGAGCCTGATGCAGGGCTCGATCCCAGGACCCTGGGACCATGACCCAAGCCGAAGGCAGAGGCTTTAACTCACGGAGCTACCCAGACGCCCCAGGTCTTTTTTGTGTGTGCAAGAAACCCGGTTGTCTCTTTTGAGTGTCCAAATTTTCTCTTTCTTTGGCACAAGTCAGAAGAGATTGTGGTCTAACATAAAGACCTCATTTTTTACTTAATTTCCTATTTAAAGGCCCAATCTTCAAATGCGGTCATGTTCTAAGGTACTGGAAATAAGAACTCCAACATATGAATTTGGGGGGAAATATAATGCAGCCCATAACACATGTACAAAAATAACACAATTCTCTAGACATTGTCCCCCTGGTGTGAAGCTCTTTATAATCTCTATATTATTTAATTATTACAATAGTCCTAATAAAGGGTGTATCATTTATTTATTTATGAAGATTCCAAGGCTGAGATATAGGTTACTTTATTTAAAGGGATTAAAAAGATTATAAGGGGTGCCTTGCTGGCTAGTCAGTGGAGCATGCAACTCTTGATCCTAGGGTTGTGGGTTCAAGCCCACATCAGTGTAGATATACTTAAAAAAATGAAATCTTAAAAATAAAATGGGGAAAAAAAAAAAGCTAAGTTTAGAGTCCAGGTTTTGAACCACATCTTCTGTCAGACTCAAAAGCAAGGTCTATCCTATCCCATTGTGTTTTTATCCTAAATTGATCAATTACTTTTTATTGGTCAGATAAGATTCACTTGTCAGATAAGTAATGACCATGTTTTTGTAGATGCTTTTTGTTTTTGTTTGCTTTTTACTTGTCTCGGCCAAGCTGTTTTATCAATTTATATAACCCTGTGGAATTTTATTTTCTTTTTACTGGAGTGATTAACTTTTTAAATTTATTAATGATTACCAAAATAAGAATCATTTAGGCTTTCTTACAACGTTTGCTATTTCTTCATTAGACTCCCTGGAGCCAGGACTGGGCCATTTTTGCCTAGGTAGCCATTTTTGGAGGGTGGGGAAATGAGATTAAGATTGTCAGGAATTTCTAAAAAATGAGAATAACTCATACAAGTTTATCGAAGAAAAGACTGAATGAGGCATAGAGTTTTGGATTGCACCGCCCTATCTTTGTCATTGCCATTTTCTCCTATTATCAACACTCCTAAATGTAGACTGATTTACAAATAGAATTGTCATTCTGGTCCCCTCCGTTTGTAGAAGCATTTTTTGGGGGATGAAAATAGAACTAATAAATTAGCCCCCCCCTTTTTTTTTCTTTTTAAAAAATGGATTGTGAAGGCAGCACCGATTTTCAAAACACTGATTTCAACAAACAAATGTCATTTCAAGTGACTCATTTGGCAGAACTAGTTTATAAGCCAATCTCTAGTCTGATCTAAATGGATAGTCTCATAAAAACATAAATTTTGAAATTTTCTTTTCATGTTATTTAGCCTTTTTCCTCCCCTGTGACAACATCCACCAAGCACAGTGGAAAATATAATGATCACAATAACAACAGTTTTTAAAGAGAAGGTACAAAAAACTCCTTTTCTTCCCTCACCATTTTTTCCTCTTTTTTTTTTTTAAGATTTCTTCTTTACAGACAAATTTCACAACAAAAATAGAATAGTCTCTTTGCTATATCTCTTTATGAACAAGTAACTCCAAGTTTCTAAACTGTGACAATTTATAAATTTGATAATATATGACTTTATATTATTATGCAATCAGGTACAAATTACTTTAAACAGTGAGAGGAAGACCAGCTGATTATTCAGCCTATCTTAACAAAATATCATTTTTATTTAAATTGTATCACTTATGGCTTGCTATAGTGGTGGTATTTAGAAATTAAGGAAATCACAAAGATTTTTTCATATCTGAGCTATAATGTATTCCAGAGAAAATTAATATTACATCCTTAACATTATGTCATCCTCATATAAGACTAGAGTGAGAATTAATTAACATACATATATATATATATACAGAAGACCTAGATTAGTGTCAAGTTCACTGTAAGTACTGTTTATATGAAGATAGTTATTATTATTAGTGTGGGAAGAAGACCCCTTTGTAGTTTTTTAATTTATTGTCTTGGGAAGGATTTATTTTATCATTTATCAGAGAAAAAAGTAAACATAAAAGCTTTGTATATTTATATTCAGTAATAACTTTTAAAAAGGTTTAGGATGGGGGTGCCTGGGTGGCTCGGTGGTTTGGGCTGCTGCCTTCGGCTCGGGTCATGATCTCAGGGTCCTGGGATCGAGCCCCACATCGGGCTCCCTGCTCCGCGGGAAGCCTGCTTACCTCTCTCTCTCTCTCTGCCTGCCTCTCTGCCTACTTGTGATCTCTGTCTGTCAAATAAATAAATAAAATCTTTAATAAAAAAAAAAAGGTTTAGGATGCTTACTGTTTATAAATTGAATACTTTCTAAAAGGGAGATGAATCCAAATAGTACTCGAAAAAATAATACGATTTTACTTAGTTTTAAATAGTTTTGTACATTTTTACATAACTTTTTTTTTAAGATTTTTATTTATTTGACAGACAGAGATCACAGGTAGGCAGAGAGGCAGGCAGAGAGAGAGAGAGAGAGAAGGAAGCAGGCTCCCCACTAGGCAGAGATCCCGATGCACGGCTCCATCCCAGGACCCTGGGATCATGACCTGAGCCGAAAGCAGAGGCTTTAACCCACTGAGCCACCCAGGTGCCCCACATTTGTACATAATTTTAATCATGAGACATTTTCATATCAAAATGACAAAATACATCAATCATTAATCTAATATAGAAATATACTGGGGCTCCTGGGTGGCTCAGTGGATTAAGCCGCTGCCTTCGGCTCGGGTCATGATCTCAGTGTCCTGGGATCGAGCCCCGCATCGGGCTCTTTGCTCAGCGGGAGCCTGCTTCTCTCTCTCTCTCTGCCTGACTCTCCGCCTACTTGTGATTTCTCTCTCTGTCAAATAAATAAATAAAATCTTTAAAAAAAAAAAAAAAAAAAAGAAATATACATAACTCCAGAAAGTATAGGTGAATTTCATTTCTGAGGTTTAACACTGAATTTGAGATGGTTTAAAATTCAGATACCACAAAGTTATATTTCCTATAAGAGAAATAGTAAATTATTTTTGGAGAAATTAATGAGTTTTAATAACACTGATGTTCCTTAACATTTTTTGCAAAGTATACATTTTGATATTAATGACAAAATTAATGATTTTTTAAAATATTTATTTATTAGAGAGAGAGAGCATGAGTGATGGGCCAGAGGAAGAGAGACTCTCAAGGGGCTCCTTCCAGAGTACAGAGCCCAAAACAGGGGTTGATCTCATTCCTGAGATCGTGACCTGAGCTGACATCAAAGGTTAGAGGCCTAACTGACCAACCACTCAGGGGCACCAACAT
The DNA here is from genome assembly GCF_009829155.1 of Mustela erminea. NCBI lineage: Eukaryota > Metazoa > Chordata > Mammalia > Carnivora > Mustelidae > Mustela > Mustela erminea. Next base: position 181,052,614 of record NC_045614.1, read on the forward strand.
CAATCATTTTTGAAATTAAAGTATCACAACATTTCTCAATATTCTTTTTTTTTTTTTTTTTTTAAAGATTTTATTTATTTATTTGACAGAGAGAAATCACAAGTAGGCAGAGATCTTTTCCCCTCAACCATCATGATTAAAATATTTTAAGGGTAATCTTTCTTTCATTATTTATACCCCTTTAAGAAACAAAAACAAACTTTGAAAATGAATTGGAAATGCATGTTTAGTGAATCTAAGTTTGCATTTTACATTTTGTTACATCATGGAGTTTGTAATTAGGTGTATTTTATAAAAAAAAAAAAAAAAAGTAATACTCCTTGACTGTGATGCTGAAATAGGATTTTGAACTTTATCAATCTGAGTTCCCAAAACAAGCCAATAAAAAGGCTCCCAAGTGAAAGACTTTCTAAAGTATGTACCGTGCCTCAATTCTCATAAATTTTCCTGAATTGGATGTAAAGAGTGATTAATTGAAGTGCTGATTATAAAATGATTTGCAGGTACACAGGTAGATCTAGTCAGCTATTTCAGTCTATGAGTACTTTCCCCATGTACAATAACCATGGGTACAAACTGTCCCCTGAATCCAAGGCAATTCATTTCTACTCTGAAAAATTAATGTGTTTGAGGGGGAAAAATTACTAGTACTATATTATTTATATTTTCATAAATTCATGTTAAAGTCACAACTAGCACCCAAATTTCATACACACCCTCCCCCACCTTCTTCCTCTTCTTCTTCTCCTTCTGCTTCTTCTTCTTTTGAAGATCCATTCTTACTGATTGATTCTTCTATTGATACTTCTATTGATACTTAGTGAGTGATATGTACAAACCTATTATATGCTAAACTTTTGTTATCTATGGCGATTGGGATTTCTTAGATTGAAGCCAATTTCGCAGATCTGAATTAATATTAAAATTTAGCATGCTTACTACAAAACTTCCTTCCAGATCAAAAGACATAGAAAACTTCCAGGTAGATATCCAAACTGTTATGTCTTCAATCAAAAAACAAGCATTCTAATAGGGTCTTATGAAAGCTATTCCATTTCCATTTTATTCAATTTTGTCTTTGAGCTAATGTCCTGTTCATGTTAAAATAAAATGGGCAAGTACTTGAATTTATGTGGGCTGCGTCTCTGGGTAGTTATCTCTATAGTTAAAATTATTGTCGTTAGAATTAGGGAAAATCAGAAAGCTTCCTTCTCAGACTATGCAAATAATAAATTTTTGTTAAATTTCTAAATAAAATGCATTTTTGAGGCAAAATTCAAACTTTTATAAAACAAGAATGTAGTACTTTTAGATGTCTTTAATAAAAGGTCTACCTACATTTGCAAATCTCATCATGTCAAGTAAAGGAGTGAACCAGAAGTTGAGCAAAAGTAATATGGGTATAACTTTTTTAAAAAAAGGAAGAATGAGGAATGTACCCCCTTGTTCTTCTTAGAAGGCACATGTACTCTAAGGCAGCAATATTATGAACAGCTGTTAGCCACCATGCTCAAATTGGCTGTGAATATCTGAAATAGTTGTCCATGGTAATAGGAAATTCATGGTTATTTTACACCTTTAAAGAAGCTTTAGTTCCAGCCTATCAAAGCTCATTCTTTCCTGGAGGAAGCTCAGAATTACACGGTTTCCACATCTGCGGAGCATGTTGTGCTTCTCAATCATCTAGCTGCACTAATACAGGCACAAGAAGACCACTGTTTTCAGATATTTTCTCAAGCCATGTTTGTTTTCAACAGGACAGGGGCGGGGAGGGCAGGAGAAAGAAAGCGTGCCTCACAGTCACTGGATCACAGTCCAGTTTTCAGCCACGTAAAATTGATAGTGGAACCATGAACCAGAAACTTTCCTTTGACTGTCTTAACTAGCTTAACCTACTAGAAAAGGAAATTCCCTACATTTTCCTATCATCAAGACCTTCTTGGTGTTTTTTATAATTACACCCTCTTTTAGATCTTTATAGAGGGAAATATTATTCAGTGATGACGTGGAATCCTCATTTTATTATAAAATACTAACATCAGTCAAATTTTACCAAGAAGTTTTCTTAGAAAAAAACCCTGTTATTAGTTAAATGATTTTTTTCTGATTTTTAATTTCAAAATATTAGAAAACAAGAAATGGTATATAAGATATTTTGCATAATTCCTGAGAATATCTTAGTATCAGACATAAAAGCTATTATATGAGAAAGATCATGAAAAGCGGGTGCCTGGGTGGCTCAGTGGGCTAAGTCACTGCCCTCAGCTCAGGTCATGGTCTCAGGGTCCTGGGATCGAGGCCCGCATCAGGCTCTCTGCTCAGCAGGGAGCCTGTTCCCCACCTACTCCGCCTGCGTCTCTGCCTACTTGTGATCTCTCTCTCTCTCTGTCAAATAAATAAATAGATAAAATCTTTAAAAAAAATCATTAAAAGCCACTTTAAAAGTCTCTTAAAAATAATGGTTTATTCTAAGTTGGGGGTTTTTGTTTCTTTTTTTTTTTTTTTTTTTTTTTTTTTTTTTTTTTTTTTTTACAATTTCCACAATGAATTTTCATCTGTTTATGATTAGAAAAACTAATGAAAAGGACATACAAGATCCAGCTTCAGGTACAAATGAACACTAACTATTCTAACCAAATTTCTCAGAGGCAATCATCTTTTACTTCAGTAGTCACTGACATTTTCTCCAGAAGACCAAATTCCTTTTTGGTTAATTGGACTTCATCAAGTGGAATGGTCAAGAAGAAACTGAAGGTGTATTTGCTATTTTTGATATACCTTTCACCAGCTCTATATGCTACTGGATCAGAGTACACTGGAGTTGGATGGATATGACTAACCCACATTTTATGAGAATAATTGAATCTGGGTTGAAAAAAAAAGCAAACCTTTGCAAACCAACCACAAGATCGACAGAAAAATGTTTCCTATCCATCAAAACTTGTTTCCCAAGCATGTTTTACGATATAGGCAGCATCAATTCATTTCTCTTTAATATGAGTTTTTGAACACATTGGATAAATCAAACTCAGGAATATAACAGAGAGGAAAATATAAAGAAATTTACAGTAAAGCAAAAAGAGAACAGTGAGAAAAATTTACACTATAAAGTACAAGTGCACAATTCTTATTTAATAAATCACTGGCAAATTGTCATTTAAGAGTAGTTCATCATTTTTTGGATTGTGTCTACATGATAGCTTCACCAGAAGGGAAGGGCCTTTTGATGGTGACTTGGTGATTATTAAAACAAACAAACAAACAAACAAACAAAACCTCCTCAAAACAATTTCATCAAAATCAGAATCTGCTGAATGTTAAGATGGGGAATTCCACTGTTAATCATTTCTCTAAGAACTTCAGGGGACATAAGTTCACTGATGGGAAAAAGATAAATGTGCAGAACAGGATGTTGGCAGAGCTCCTTTCCACACCAGTTATGTGCAGGTCCAGTTAGGGGTCTGGACCTTCTTGTCTCCAGCTCTTGATTTTAAATCCACACATACTTTTCTTCCTTCTTTGAGCTCATCTTGTAATTCCTTTTATTATTTTACTGATTAGTGTTTGGTTGTCCCTTGCTGGTTTTTTATGGCCTAATTTTGACCCCTTACTCTTACCTCCAAACTAGACAATATCTTTGCTAAAGGTAAGAATCATTTTATTTTTTATTTTTTAAAGATTTTATTTATTTATTTGACAGAGAGAGAGAGAGATCACGAGTAGGCAGAGAGGCAGGCAGAGAGAAAGGAGGAAGCAGGCTCCCTGCTGAGCAGAAAGCCCAATGTGGGGCTTGATTGTGGGGCTCGATTCCAGGACGCTGAGACCATGACCTGAGCCGAAGGCAGAGGCTGAACCCACTGAGCCACTGAGCCACCCAGGCGCCCCAGGTAAGAATCATTTTAAAACAGCTCAGGGTTGGGTATCAAGTAGCCGGGTCTCATAATTCTTACCTGATTTTCTGAGCTTTAGCTTTAGTTTGACTAATTGGCTCTGATATCTTGTGTCTCTCCCAATTTCTTTCCCTGTTCTTCTCTTTTCCCCTTGGATTTGAATCTCCATGTTTTCAGCCCTAGGTTTATACATTTAAGCTCTACTGCTGAGCGCTCTGTTGGTTCACTGTTCAATCTGAAGGAGTGGACCGCTTAGCAATTGGTTTCTGTGACTATGTCTTAGGAGTACCATTCCTTGTCCTCTGTCCAGTTTCTGTCTTCCATCGGTTTTTGCATTTGTTTCCATCTTATTAAGAAAGTATTTGTTAAGATAATCAATGGAAGAAAATATTAAGAAAAATCCAATAAACTATAAATTAACCTTAAAAAAAAAAAACACAATTTGCTGTCCATAGTCTACTTGGAATTGAGGGGGAGAAAAAGTGTTTTCATTTTAAAAATCCCCCCAAGTACATTTTCTCATCCTGGAAACTGTTCAGTTGCTGCAAAACAGATGAAAAATCTCCAAGATTTTTTTTTAAAGATTTTATTTATTTATTTGACAGACAGAGATCACAAGTAGGCAGAGAGGCAGGCAGAGAGAGGAGGAAGCAGGCTCCCTGCTGAGCAGAGAGCCCGATGTGGGGCTCCATCCCAGGACCCTGGGATCATGACCTGAGCAGAAGGCAGGCACTTAACTGACTGAGGCATCCAGGTGCCCTGAAAAATATCCCAAGATTTTGAAGAAAATGGTTAGTGTTTGCAGCTCAAGTTATCCAGAACATTCATATGTTAAATATTCTGTTTCAAACATATTACTATATTAGTCAGGCAGTTTAAACAAAATCTATATAAAATATGCCATTCAATTAAAAAAAAAAAAAAAAAGCTCTCAGACATCCATTGAGAGAGCTAGGCAAGTTACCATGGTGCCTGCCTATATCACACAATTAATGGAGCAAGAGGGGGCACCTGGGTGACTCAGTCAGTTAAGCATCTGCCTTCTTCTTAGGTCAGGTCATGATTCTGGAGTTGAGTTCGGAGTTCTGGGATCCCTGCCTCAGGCTCTTTGCTCAACAAGAAGTCTGATTCTCCCTCTGCCCTTACCCCTGCTTATGCTCTCTTACTCTCTCTCAAATAAATAAATAAAATCTTAAAAAAAAAAAAAAAGGGGACAAGAGATCAGGTATTTTACAAATCTAAACCACCCCCCTCGTGATGGGACTAATGACACAACCTGTCACATAGATCTGTCACATAGTTCAACAAGTGACATTTATTAATCACTTAGTATAACCCACCACACAGAAAAACTGTTATGCAATGCAACCTATCACAGAGAAAAACCTGCCACACAGACAACCAAGAAAGCAATTATTAGATTCTAAGGATATTATAATATTGTTCAATAAAAACAGGCTCCCTTTTCCTATAATGCCACCATTTGAATAACTGTTTATCTAATCATTTGGGTTACTGTAACAAAATACCATAGACCAGGTAGGTTATTAACTGCAGAAATTTATTTCTCACAGTTCCGGGGGCTAAAAATTATAGGGTCAAGGTGCTGACAGATGTATTGTTTGCTGTCTAGACGGCTGTCTTTTCAATGCAATCTAACATGGCAGAAAGGGTTAGAGAGCTCCCTGGGGTCTGTCTCTATTATAAGGGCATTATCCCATTAATAAAGGTTCTGCCCTCATGACATCATCACTACCCAAGGCCCTATCTCTAAATACCATCCCACTGGGGATTGGGTTTCAAATATGAATTTTAGGGGGACACAAACATTCAGTTCATAGCACTGTCCCTTTCCTTTCAAAAACTATTAAATGTTTGCCTGGTCTGTATCAGGCACTGCAGTAGATGCTGGTGCTGGTGCTGGTAAGAGAAAATAAGAGGCTATTTCTGACCTCCAAACCTCATATACTGGTAGGCAAGACACATAGGAAAAATAATTTATCTTTGTGTTACAGAGATATTTCTTTAATACAGTTCCTTAGAGTACAGAGATATTCAGTATTAATGGAATTATTTTCAATAATAGACATAAATCCAGAGTTGGCTTATAACCTGGCCATGCCTGAAAAGTGATCCCGTCAGTGTTCCAGAAATGATCCTTTAGGGTTTCCAACTTTGAAAATATTCACAAAAGACTGATGTATATATGAATTTATTAATATACAGTAAGAAGTACAATTATAGGTAGAATAGGTTTTTATATTCATTCTCCAGGAATGGATATCCCTTTAGGCAAGCTGTATTAAAAGATGAATTATTACACTACTGTTCTGTGCACAGAGCAAAAGAGCAGGGGACTCTTGCTGCTTGATCCTCATGCATATGAGTCTATTTTGTCCATTTCTGTGAAACCTGGTGAACGACTTGCTGATGTAATCTCTGCAGTGTTCATCTTGCTTAAGACTTTATCGTTCGGCAAACACCATCCCAAGCAGGTTGGAACATGTCCTCTGCCCATTGGTTCAGTATTCACTCATGTCCAAGAGATCATTGGGACTAAATTTAAATAAGAGTCACAGATTACATACCAGCTAGTTCTTCTACATTTGCTTTAGCTGAAAACTAGATCTTTCTTGAGGATAAGACTTTCTTTGCGTCTCTCAGTCTTGAATTACTCACTTTCTGGATGGTTGGAAAACAAGATTGTGTCTTTTACTCTCTCCATTGCATCTCCATGACGGTTATTACACAGCTTTAAAAAAAAAAAATGTCCTCTTCCATTTAAATTCACACCATTTATTCAGTTATCTTTTGCCTTTCCTTTTTCTTCTCTTCTCCTGATCTCTAGGTCAATCCTCTTCGTTCACTGAAGAATTTGGCAGAGAGTGAATCACATTCCTTTGCCCTTGAATTCCTTCCTCACTATTCCTACTCTGAACTAGTATCAACAATTCTATTAGTGTGGAATTTCCATAGTCAAGAAGTTACTCTGACCATTATGACTGTGTGTATTTCTGTAGCAATTCATTAAACATTCATGTGGTAGTCTAAATCTTTTAGTGAAATCTTATTTTCATTATATCCAGGTTTTTAGAGTTACTCCTTAATCTCCTCCATGTAATGCCTGTAGATATTAGCTGAAGTGTTGGCAGGAAGTGGGTACCAGGTTTTCTGGTTACAGGAGTAGTAGAAGAGTTAGAGAAGGCTTTATAAAGAGCTCAGTTTTAAAAGATCAGTAGGAGTTCACCATGCTGGCTAGAGGGCAAAGACCTTCCAAGGGGGAGCCACATCATGAAAGACATAAAGTCAAAAAAATAGGTTGCTGGATCATGAAGCCATTATGAAGACTATTTGGAAATAAGGCTGAACATCTAGCCAGAGATTCCTGATTGTTTTCTCACCCTTGGTGTCATCTACCCACCTGCATATGTAGACTAAGCCTGTCGCCTTTATTTGTAACCTATTTACAGCCTTCTTGTACTTCATCTGAGTTCTTGATCTTCACTCCATTCTGTCCCTTAGGCTAATCCATCTTTTTTTCCTATCACACAGTCAACACAATTGCCACACCTCAGGCAAGTATTGGGCCAGAATAAGGCAGTTGCCAGATAACCCAGAGCCTAGTACAGAAGATTTTGCTTTACCATTTTGGCCAACAGGAAATCAATGATGTGATTGTTATTAAGAGGAACTGGGTGACATGTGACAGAGACAATGGGCTGCCATTAACTTCGCCATATGTCATTAGCAACATTAAAATCACGATTAACTTTAACTCCACATGATTCTTATAGCAAGTTGAAAAATTCTTAAGGTAAAGCTATTCTGAAAGCATAGACCATAGAAGGGAAGAGAAAACTGCTTTAATAGCCTCTTGCCATTCAAATGGCCCACGAGAGAAAATACTCCTTTTTCATTTCAAAGAAATTTCTTCAAGAAGGTTTAAGGCTTCTTCAGCGGAAGTCATGATGTATCATATGTTTACTTTTTTAATGTGCTTGAATATTATACTCCCTAAGGAGTCTGTACCAAAAATATGAGCCTTTTTTCCTAATTCCTGATCAGCTGTGTAGGGACTAGATTTCATCTTTAGTATCTGACCTGTTTCTTGACTATAAATGATAGAGACTGACTCATTTATATCTTGGCAGATATAGAAAAATAATGATCCATTTGTTATTTAAGGAAGAAAGATTTATGATTTTTGCTACTGGAAGACTTTGTAGAGAAAGATTGCTGAATCATAGATGGTCACTATGTTACCCACGTCTCTTCAGATAATCTCTTTTTGACACTGATAAACAGTTTTCCTGGGTTCTGCCCAACCTTTGGGAACCGGTGACTTTGATACACTGTTGAGGAGATTGATTGTCTTGCTGACACCAATAGTTTTTTTTTTGTTTTTTTGTTTTTTTTTGTTTTTTTTTTCCCTGACATCTTTTTATTTTCTGTTAAAGGAGGACTGCCACTCTAGTTGGTTGTTGGCCATCTGCTCCTGTGAGTATGAGATACAACACAATCAACTGAAGCTCGGTAATTGGAACAATGGAGGAGTGATGATTATCTTTCATTAGAAAAACTAAGAAACAGCCTCACTATTTTCCTTTTTTTTTTTTTTAAGATTTTATTTATTTATTTGACAGAGAGATCATGAATAGGCAGAGAGGCAGGCAGAGAGAGAGGGGGAAGCAGGCTCCCCTATGAACAGAGAGCCTGATGTGGGGCTCGATCCCAGGACCCTGGGATCATGACCTGAGCCAAAGCTTAACCCACTGACCCAGCCAGGTGCCCCAACCTCACTATTTTCAAAGACTTCAATATATTTGAAGTATGGGAAACATTTAATGGATTGGGTTTCATGATGTCTTACAGTTTCATCTAGCTCTTAAATTCTATGACATGAATTATGTTTTAACAAGACTCCTCATATGAATGTGAATTACAGACTAATCTGAGAAAAATGAATTTAAACAGTCATGATTCAGTTGCCCACAAACCTGTGGACCTCTTAGTGCTGGACGAATTTGAAAACATCACAGTAAGTCTGAGAACTCTTTTTGCACATATCTCCAAGCATATGTAAAGAGGAAATAAAATGTCTCTATTACTATTTTACAAATATATGAAGATAATTTTTTAAAGGTTTATTTATGTTTTTTAGAGAGAGAGAGACAGTATGTGTACAAGTGGGGGGGGCAGAGGGAGAGGAAGAGGAGAGAGAATCAAGCAGACTCCCCGCTGACTGCAGAGCCTGATCTGGGGATCCATCTCATGACCCTGAGATCATGACCTGGCTGAAACCAAGAGTTGATCACTCAACCGGTTGGACCATCGAGGTGCCCTAGGAAGTTTTTTTAATTGATAAATTCATTTAAAATATTTCAGAAACAAGTTTATTCTTAAAAAAGTTTTTGTTTGTTCAGTTCAGAGACAGTGAGTGAGAGAGAAAGAGAATGAGCATGGGGAGAAGCAGAGTCCTCGTTGAGCAGGGAGGCCGATGTGGGGCTCCATCCTGGGACTCCAGGATCATGACCTGAGCTGAAGGCCAATGCTTAACTGACTTAGCCACTCAGGCACCCCCAGAAACAAACTGAATAGTTTCCTATCTATAAAAATGGTTAAAAGTTTATGAAAAAGGTAAAAAGAAACTTCGGATTATCTTAACACAAACCATGGTAGAACAATATAGAAAACATATAATTAAAACCCTGAAACTTATTACATGACAGAAGATCATTAAAGAAGGAAAAATATATATTTTTTTCTTCTAGAACAGGAAAATAGTGAATTTGTCAGTTTTTCAATTCTCTCTAAATTAATCTATTAGTGCTGTGTAATTGATCACAATCAAATTCTTAAAGACTTCTGTAAAGAAAAAAATTACTTGGGGTGTCTAATTGACTCAGGTGGTAGAACATGCAACTCTTGATTTCAGCATTGTAAGTTTGAGTCCTACACTGGGTATACAGACTACTCAAAAATAAAACCTTAAGGGCGCCTGGGTGGCTCATTGGGTTGAAGCCTCTGCCTTTGGCTCAGGTCATGATCTCAGGGTCCTGGGATCAAGCCCTTCATTGGGCTCTCTGCTCAGCAGTGAGCCTGCTTCCCCCTCTCTCTCTGCCTGCCTCTCTGCCTACTTGTGATCTCTATCTAATAAATAAATAAAATCTTAAAAAAAAAATAAAACCTTAAAAAATTACTCTAAATTTTTAATTACTAGAAAGATATCTATAGGAACAAACATAAGGAAATAGAATATTAGAATTAAAAATATGAGGCCTTGTTTTACAGTAAATGTACTACACAGTTTCATAAATTAAAAAGCAATGTGGACATAGGAATAGATTAATGGGCTAGATTAGAGTCACATATAGTGGCAATTTCATGCCTTATAAACGTCATATTTAAAATTAGTGAAGAAAAATTGGATAATTTAATAATTGGTGTTAACAATAAATATGGACATTTATTTACTATTTATACAAAATCAGTAACAGAATCATATGTAAAATAAGAAATCATGTAAGTATGTGCAAAAATCCTGGGTAGATAATCTGTAATTTGGGTTTCAGAAGACCTTTTTAACTATAAATTAAACCTGCATTAAAATAAGGATACATTTAATATCCACATGCCCCCAAAACAAGACAGAAATTCTGTAAGCCTACATTTTCAGCATATAAGTTGAAAAATAATATCAAATATATATATTTTAAAAACCTCTTATAAATCAATATGAAATACGTGTTGAAAATTTCTTTCAAAAGTAAGGAAAGAGAGAATCATTGCTGTTTGCTGTTGCTTGGGTTGTTCTCGCTTTCCTATGGATATGTGAAGTTTGGCTAGGAACACGTGGGGTCACAGCAGCCCCTTATATTCGATTAAAGTGAGCATGAGAGGTAGCTGCTTTACATTGTTTTCCCCACTACGGTTAAAAAATAATAAAGTTCTTCAAATCCAGCACCACACTCTCATGATCTTTTTCCCTATTTCTGTGTGTTGAGATGCTCCTAAATGCTCTACCTGGTATGGAATCAGACCCTGAGTCTGACATGAACATGAGAGGATATACTTGTGTAGAAACGCTGAGCTACCTCACTGTCAGGTTTTTACTCTTCGGGGTCATTGTGACCCAATCTCTTATAGTACAAGAGCTGGAGAGCCAGTCAGCAATTAGAAACAGACATCAACATCTATTGCTGATCAAACAGAGGTTGAATGCACTGCAGTGCAGAAGCTGCAGAAATCCCTTTGGTTCGTCAACTTGTGCTTGCCCACCTAAGCCTTGGGAGATTGATGTGTGTGCTCTTGTCTTTTGACCCAGCACAGTAGATAGGATTTATCTGTAGAAGCTGCTTTAAAGAGTGCATTTGATATTAGAAATCCAGAAAAAATTTTTTAAATTTTTGAAGCATCTCAAAGTTCTTCAGGCAGCCTCATATAATTATAAGTATTAATATTTGACCATGGCCTGATTTATTACCTGCCTGACAGCATAAAAACAGAATAAAAGGAGATTGGATATTATAATTCAGTACTGTAGCAAAGACAGCAAAAGAAGACTTGACTCAACTTTTCTGCCACTTCTCCCCCAGGAATATTTTCATGGGTCTGGGCTTAGGTATCATGACACACTCCCCCTCCCACCGGATGCAGACTGAAATAGGAAAACTGGCGAATAAATTATTGTGTGTGTATGATGCCAAACATCCACACAGCCTCACTTCCCTAATCATGCTAACTTTGTACTTCTCAAAGAGATTAAACTATCTGCTCATCTGCATGCACATTATGTGCATTGGTGTGTCATAAAGACACAGACAACTTTATTTCTCTAATAGAGCAAGCTGGCATTATCCTGCTCACATAAATCTGACCATTAAAGGAAATACCTCATGCAAATACGTCAAAGCTCATTATTTTGACTTCTGAAAGTGTTTATTTAAGTGAATTGGAGAATTTAATTAGCTAACATAGTCACATTGATTTTGTACTTCTCCCAAGTCAATCCACAGCAGTGAAAAGACCCCTGCTTAACACAGGACAAATATTTTGTTTTTTTATTATTTAGCAAACTCACATGGTAGTTAATAACAGCCAAATTATTCTTCAGAGAACTTTAATTTTCCTAATGACCTGTCTTGGTTAGCTTGGGCTGTTATAACAAAAATACCTTACAGTTGGGGCACCTGGGTGGCTCAGTGGGTTAAAGCCTCTGCCTTTGGCTCAGGTCAGGATCCCAGGGTCCGGGGATCAAGCCCCGCATCTGGGCTCTCTGCTCAGCAGGGAGCCTGCTTCCTCCTCACTCTGCCTGCTTCTCTGCCTACTTGTGATCTCCATCTGTCAAATAAATAAAATCTTTAGAAAAAAGAAATACCCGGGTGCCTGGGTGGCTCAGTGGGTTAAGCCGCTGCCTTCGGCTTGGGTCATGATCTCGGGGTCCTGGGATCGAGTCCCATGTCGGGATCTCTGCTCAGCAGGGAGCCTGCTTCTCTCTCTCTCTGCCTGCCTCTCTGTCTACTTGTGACCTCTCTGTCAAATAAATAAGTAAATAAATCTTTAAAAAAAAAAAAAAGAAAAAAAGAAATACCTTACAGTTGGTAGTTTAAATAGTATTTCTTTCTCACAGTTTTGGGGGGTGGAAAGTCCAAGAATAGGGTGCCAGCTTGGTCAGGTTCTGGTGAGAGAGCCTTCTTTCTGGTTTCCTCGAATGAAGGAGAGAGAAAGAGCTCTGTCTCGTCCTCTTTTTTTAAAAAATAAGAGCTATAATCTTATCATGAGGAAGGCATACTCATGACCTCATCTAGTCTTAATTATCTCTCAAAGGTCTCACTTCCAACCATCATACATCGGAGGTTAAGATTTCAACAAATGAATATTGAGGGGTACAAACTTTTAGTCCATAACACAACCCATTAAGAAGATTTTATTAATATTGGATAGGTGAGTAAATCAAGGAACAGAGAAATTAATTACTTTGCCTGAAACAACATAGTTTCTCATGGAGAGAACCGGGATTTTAAATCCCAAAAGGCTAGACTCCAATCTGAGCTTCACCTCTATCCTGTATTGCAAGTTACCAAAGAATTACCTAAAAATGTGATAGCTCAGAAACTGAGAATACTTCTGTAATAACATGCATTAATTGTGAATTCCATTGATTTCTAAGGATATAACATATAAAAATTAAGATCATAAAAAATGATTTTTATTAACCCATTATTTTTTATTCTGTCATGCAAAATTATCTTTTCCAACTTAATTTATTTCTCAGACCTCTGCAAAACATACTATGAGCTTGTCACCTAAGTTATAAACTAACCACTGCTAAACAGAGCATGGGTCCTGGAAAAAAACACAGAAGAGCAGTAAGAGACATAGTCATTATGAGTGATGGTTAATTTTATGTGTCAACTTGGAGAGTGTTTTGGATGAGATTAACATTTAAACCAGTAAACTTTGAATAAGGGGATTGCTTTCTATAATGAGGGTGAGCCTCTTCTAGTGAGTTGAAAGCCTGAATAGAATAAAAAGACCACAGCTTCTCTAAAGCTTCTTTGGATAATTCTCTGGAATACTGTCAGATTGCCTTTGGACTTCTCTATACTATTGGCTTTCCTAGGTTTCCAGCCTGGTCTATACTGCGAGTTTTGGATTCATGAGCCTCCATGATCATGTGAGCCAATTCCTTATAACAAATAAATAGTGTGTGCATATGTACATATACATGCATAAGATACAATAGGATGGAGTAGGATACAATACAGTACAATAGGATACAATAGGATGTTTATGTGTATATTAACATGTGTGTATACACACACACACACACACACACACATACACACACGTGTGTGTATGCCTTTTCAGAGAACCCCAGGAGTTATGCTTGAGACTGGCTGGTTTAAAATAAAAACAATATACTTAAAGAAAACTCAACATAACATCAAAAAAAGAAATACAAATAAATATAACAATGATATCACTCTGTAGACTTCACTCTTAATTAAAGGATTTGAGTGATAGGTTGTGAAAATCAACAGAATAGTGTTGCAAATTTCTAAATAGGAAGAGAATACATGAAAATGACTTAAGGATTTGAAGCCAGCTGTATATGAAGAGATATTTTGATCAAATGGAGGATTGTAATTGTAAAGGAACATGAATTGCATCACAAATTTGGGGAAGGGATGCAATTCATAAAGTCATCCAGGGAAATGTTTCTCCTAACATTGTGGGATGCAGTACGGTACTTACTACGCCCAGAGCCATATTGGTTGAATTACAGACTGAAAATAGAATGCACTCCAGCTCTGAAAATGGAAAAGAAATGTTAAAGCTGAGAAAAAACTGTAAAGGGAGAATTGGTAAAATCTGATGACTTGAATGTGGGAAATAGAGGACTGAGGATTTAAAAAATAATATTTAGATTATGAGTCTGAAGAACACAAAGTTTGGAATTTGAACTCCCAAAAAATTCAACTGGATTTGGATACTCCTCCACAATTTCCTGGAAGGACTATAACTGATTTTTTGGAATGAATGGCATGGTTAATATGTGCTTGAGGCAGACCGTAGGCCATTCTGCAATAAATAGGTTACCAGATTTATTATTGTATATATGTGTCAATAAATGTTTAGATTTCCCAACATTTTTATGTTGACAATTCAAGTTCTAACCCATGGCAGGCATTTCAATTTTATACTTTCCTCAGCCAGGTATCTATTTCCCTGTTTTAAATTTTATTACAACTGATTTTTAGGTTTGGCTAATAGAAGTCTGCACTACTACATTAATTTGAGGGTTTATTAGGTTTTATTTTTATTTTTTTTTTTAAGTTTATATTTATTTATTTGACAGAGGGAGACACACAGAGAGAGGGAACACAAGCAGGGGAAGTGGGAGAGGGAGAAGCAGGCTTTCTGCTGAGCAGGGAGCCCAGTGTGGGCTTTGATCCCAAGATCCTAGGAGCCTGAGCTGAGCGGAAGGCAGACACTTAACGACTGAGCCATCCAGGTGTCCTAGGTTTGATTTTTAAAAGAGAAGTTCTTCTATGAAACAATGTACAGTCAAATGGTGCCTGGATGGCTCAGTCAGTTAAGTGACTGACTCTTGATTTCGGCTCAGGTCATGATCCCAGGGTCATGAGATCAAACCCCTTGTCTGGCCCACATTGGGCTTGGAACCTGCTTAAGATTCTCTCTCTCTCTCCCTTTCCCTCTGCCCTTCTCCTGACCCCTTTCTACCCTTGGTGGGGTAAAGTGAGAGGTCTTGGGTGGCTCAGTCAGTTGAATATGAAACTCTTGGTTTTCTCTCAGGTCATGATCTCAGGATTGAGGAATCAAGCCCTACTTTGGGTTCTGTGCTCAGTGGGGAATCTGCTTAAGATTCTCTCTCTCTCTGCCCCTCCCTTGCTTGTGCACACACACTCTCTCTCTCTCTCAAATAAATAATTACATTTTTCAAAAAATAAATAGATATGCAGTCAAAACTTAGTGAGAACAACCATTAATAACTGCCTACTCCTAAATTATGTATCTATTAATTACATAATATATAATTATATAATATATTATGTATTATTTACAATTAATAAAGATATATTTTGCCATTAGTTAATACATGAGGAATTCACAAAGGAAGGGATAGATGTAGGATTTTCCTCAGAGATTTATTCAAAAGAATTTAGTAATTCAGAGTATGTTTATTCACATGGCTTTCTGGTATTTCTAGAATATTCTGGCATTGATGGTACTGAAACAAAACAAAACAATATCATATATATTTATATTATATTATATTATATTATATTATATTACATTACATTATATATATGTGTGAGTTAGCAAATACTCCTTGGCATTGCTATTCAATTAGGTAGCAGATCTAATTAACACTGTGGTATTGTCTATTTTCACATTTTCCATGGTATTGCTCCAGTACCCAAGACAACTATTTCCAGTGTTTTTTTATCTTCCTAATCATTCTTTGTGCTTGTAGAGATGAAGTTAACAGAGATTTGGCTCCAAACTGGCCTCCTGATGCAGATATCATACAGCAGTGATTCGAGAACATGCATCTCTGGACCCTTGGGGCCTGTATTTATATCCTGGCCTCTAGTTACTAGCCGTGCTAACTTGAGTAAGTTACTTAATCACACTGTTTCAGTTTTTCTTATCTAATAGGTAAAACTACAATACCTACCTTATAAGATTTTTATGGAAATTAAATAAGAACCTTCGTCCAGGTCTTCCAGAAAACATAGCATGAGGGAAGATCTAAGAGGCTAGGTTTTTATTTTGGTGGTTACAGTCCAGGGTGGTAAGAGTCAGAGAAAAAGGTAACTGCAGTAATGAAGAAGGTGAAATGATGTGATGTGACATTTGTTGATCGGGAGCTATTTCACAGCAAACCACCTAGAGAAAAAGCAGGTCTCTTGGCAGGCATGTTTACCCTGTAGTTGGGAATTACCTGGAAAAGTTGCAATAGGGAACAGCTACACAGAAGAGGAGGGAGGGGGAAGTTACCTTTGTGATCCCTCATCAGTTCTTTCCCGTTGGTCAACGTTCAAAGTTCACTTTAATGTCAAGCTAGTTCTCCTAGGATTCCAGATTGCCATTCAGCTTCCCCTTGTGTTTCCTTGAGAAACCCTGCAGAGAGGCTCATCGGGAGTTTGAAAGTAGGGAGAAGAGCCAGGGCTGGGAGGCCTCTGTGGGATAGGCCATCAGGGAAATCTGAGAAGGTGTCCAGAGTGCTTCACACAATGAATAAATATGTGTAAAGCACTTAGAAGAGTGCCCAAGGATGGTAAATAATTTCTGTGTGAGCTATTAGTGCTCTGAGGCAGGCTGGGGAGGATGTAAAATAAGAATGAGACTTGTAAATAAAGAGTTGTACTTGATAATGACTGTAATGAGATTCTAATTGTCCCAAGATTGTCTCTGATGTCATGGGTTAAACAGAGACATAATTACAACTCCCTCTAATAGATTAGAACCACAAAAAGGGAACTAGACATGGTCGATTCTTACAAGTTTTTTTTTTTTTTCTCAACCAAGACACAAAGAGAGATTTCAGAACAGGCTCAACTCGAATTTGGATTATGACCAAAGCACCCAGGGGTGCTGACCACTGCAGGGAGCGAAATAATTCTGCCATGCTTTTGAAACGGATGCCGGAACAATACTTGGGAGACGGTATTTGACTGTCTCTCGGGAAGTCTCCATTTAGTTGTGTCTCTTTCTGGCTCCAAGGCTTGTGAATTGCTGGAATGCATAACTGAAGAAGACTGGATTCAGGGAATAGCACATGAAAGGACAAATAGCTATAACTTTGGGAGAGCA